>NW_018189114.1:0-333 GCF_001263595.1 Phalaenopsis equestris
TACTCTTTACTCCATTACATACTGCATTAATAAGGCAATGTTGACTTATTTTGTTAGATTTTTTTAGTACATGCACCCATTAAAATGTTGCGCAGCAACCAAACCCTATACTAGCCTTTTAATTCTGAAAATAGACAACAAGGTCGAGTCCTTTGCATCGCAAAACAAGAAAATTTAAGACAATTAATTGGCTTAAGGTTTTAGCATGTGAAATAACAGTTGAATCCCATTCACTAACCAAAGAAGCGAGACTTTCTACCAAAATCGTTCAAGTAAGAACAAATAGCAAATAGCTGCATCTCCATGTAGATCAGAGAGCTTTGAGGAAAACTA
>NW_018189115.1:0-333 GCF_001263595.1 Phalaenopsis equestris
TCCAGCTACCTCTTCTATGTTGATTTCATAGCTCCTATAGAGAGGGTCGTCTGATTCAACTTGTCAAATGAATCTGTTGTTCAGTTGCCATAACTCAGTGTCTATCTTTTTTCCTGGTTCAGTTCGTTTGATTGGATCTCTGGGATGCTAATTTTTGTTGTACATATTTAATTATCTTATTCTCTTATCTATTTGATGTAGAAACTTCGAGAAGAACAGGAGAATAAGAATTATTTAGACTTAATTTTTTATTTTCACTTTGTTTCTTAATTTAGTAAGAGATGGTAGAGCCCCAAGGTCAACATTTTCAATTATAAATGGGTGTACGCACTT
>NW_018189116.1:0-333 GCF_001263595.1 Phalaenopsis equestris
ATGCAACTTGACAATTTGTTAGTTGTACAATTCAGAAATTTGATAGTTTGAGATTTCAATAGCTTAGCAATTCAACAATTCGACAGTTGAGCAGTTCGACAGCTGGGTAGATTAGACAATTGGACAACTCTTCAGCTTAACAGTTCATCAGCTAGGTAATTAGGGAATTCAGTGGCTAGGTAGTTCATCAACTAAATAATTACACAAATTTAAAAGCGGGGCAATTTAACAACTCAGAAGGTCCAGTGGTTATGAAAACCTATTCAAAGTAAATCTCCTATTGATTCCCCTATATGGATTGAAAACCCGATGTGCTTGATTCTGATTCGAAGA
>NW_018189117.1:0-333 GCF_001263595.1 Phalaenopsis equestris
AGAGAGAGAGAGAGAGAGTAGGTGATATCAATCATTATTTCACAATAGAACAATTATGTAAAAGGGAAATGTCGGAAAAATGTTTTAAAAAATTACATTGTCGGTATAGATATCAATTTTGATCAATCTAAGTATAAAATCCGTATTTATATATTAATTTTATTCATTTTTTAATTCTTAATGTTTCATTGACCATATTAAGTGTAAAATGATAAATAAAATAATATTTTAAATAAAATCTAAGGTTAAAACCAGTATTTAGATATCAATTTTATCCATTTTTATTTTCTTAAAATTGTTAGGATTTCAGTGCCCAAATTGAATGTAAGCTGA
>NW_018189118.1:0-333 GCF_001263595.1 Phalaenopsis equestris
CCATCCACAATGCAAGTGCCTGACATCAAAACCAGGGTGTAGGGTTTAGGATTTTAGAGTTTAGGGTTATTTGGATTAGGGTTTTAGGGTTTAGGGGGACCCTTTCTTCAGGCGATCTCGTCGTTGCCATCCCAGTTAGCTCTAACCGTGGCTATATCACAAGGGTTCTGCCGCGAAGGCAAAAGATTTTTGCGAAATCGGGAGAAGAGACATAAGCTAGGATTTCGAGCAGAGAGGTGAAGGGTCTTTAGGAGAAATCGAGAATGTGGGAGTAATGTAGGCGACGGTTTTTGAAAGATAGGCTCCCCGCCCATCCACGATGTGGTTGCTTAC
>NW_018189119.1:0-333 GCF_001263595.1 Phalaenopsis equestris
TACTTGAAAGATAAGGTCTTTCTTCTATTATCCCGCTATGCATGCATGAAACAATTGACGTTTCAAAAGTTATTATACCAATCCCTCATTTTTAAGCAAATAGCAGTGGATTCGCACTAGTCATAAAACCTTATTTGTCATGTAAATGCAACTTGGCAAGTGTTCATAATGGGTATTGTCATAAAGAAAGCAAAAGAATGTTGAACTGAGAAAAAAAAAACCATTGATGATTTTGGAGAGAGAGAAGTTAAAAACAAATCTAGCAATAATCTTTGTGCAAACTTGAATGCCTGCAGTTCTCAAAGATCACGAAACTAGTCCAAGATCATAATT
>NW_018189120.1:0-333 GCF_001263595.1 Phalaenopsis equestris
CCTTTTGTTCATCTTCTCAATCACAAGCAGGAGACCCGCACTCAGCCGACAGTTCCGCACCCGTCACCATTACACGATCCAGATGTATTTCCCGCAGTCGCAAGGACCACGGATTCGCACCCATCATGCAATCTGGACCTCTTACAATGCAAATGATGTTGATGTAATTACAAATGTTCCAATAACAAATACAAATGAGGAATCACAAAATCTTTCACAAAAAGGAAATGCTATTTTTCTAATATATTCCCATAGAAAAAGAAAGTTGAACGATAAACAAGTTTCATAGTTACTTTTAAATGTCTTTTACATAGTTACGTATTCTTAAAAAAA
>NW_018189121.1:0-333 GCF_001263595.1 Phalaenopsis equestris
CACCCAAACTTAATATATGGGCATTCGATTGCAACAAGTCGACCGACGGGCTTTTGCTTTGACAAACACAATCTTCATTGGACCGATTGCTTCGGTTGGTCGAACTTAAGTGAGTAGACTGGCTGGTTATCGTCATATTCAAATTAAATTTCTAATACAAATTTAGTATAAGATCATTACAATTAATTGCATTAAGGTCTGTTTCTATAACTATTTACTCCTTTCTGTAATTGCACAAATAGTTCTCTATAAATGAGAGAAGAAAAGAAAAGTAAATGTACTTTTCTCCGGTTTCATAACTGGAATTTGCTAATTACACACACTCTCTCTCAT
>NW_018189122.1:0-333 GCF_001263595.1 Phalaenopsis equestris
TATGTTTCATTTTTTATTAAATTATCCAAATGACATCCTTTTACTCCTATTTGTTGAAATTGTGTTGGAAAATCAAATCAATTTGATTTCACATCTCGATAAGCCCTAAAAAATTATCATGTAATTTAAAATAATGAATATCTTAATAACTAAACGTTACAAAATAAATAAATGTTATATAATCCAACATGTTGGAAAATTATATAAATATTTTCATATTATTTTCATGCATATCTTATACTGCGTCAGATATTGTAGTCAATAAAATTTTGAATATTATGAGTATGTTGAATGATTGTATGAGAATCATTTTGATATTAATATTAAGAATGA
>NW_018189123.1:0-333 GCF_001263595.1 Phalaenopsis equestris
GAGGGGTTGAGACCGAAGTTCGCCCCCGGGCTGACGGCGTCGTTGGCCGGCGGATTGATGGTTCGAGTGAGTAAGAGAAGATGAGCGCAGGGGCGGTTGGGGAGATTGGTGGGATGTACAGAGAAGAGATGTACTTGGAAGATTTTCCATTCTTAGCAATTCAACCGATCCGAAGCCAAAAAAAGAGAAGCTTTTATGGTTTTGCTGATTTTGGTTTGGGGTTTGGTGTCGGCTTGCGAACGTGATTATTAATTGCACATGTTTGTTTGTGGACTTTGTTGGAACGAAATTAATTGGAAGGAAAAGAAAAAAAAAAAAAAAAAAAGGAAAAAT
>NW_018189124.1:0-333 GCF_001263595.1 Phalaenopsis equestris
CTCTCATGTGTCTTGGCATGTAAGTGAGTCTTCTTGAACAACAGTGAATGGTATAAACACATTTGGATTTGTAGTATGGAGAGACGTTTCATGAGACTCCAAAGTACCATGCTCCAAACCAGTAGCTGGAATAGGGTGTTTAAAAGCAGAAGCATCCAGAGGTAGAACGGCTTAGGTATGGTGTTTTTTATAACTACGGTGTTGGAAAGTGGATCGAGTTGCACCTTCTTAGCAGGTATGGTAGATGACTGATATTTAGCGATATTCAACCTTAGATGAGGATGCAAGCGACATATAGTAGAACTGTTGTCAAACATACTACAATGAGAGCAA
>NW_018189125.1:0-333 GCF_001263595.1 Phalaenopsis equestris
TTATTTGTAAAAGGATTGTAAGGCTCTATAGAAGCACAACTCATGAATGAAGTATATTTTTGCCCTAATTTCTATATTGTATAGTTTTGCCCTAATTTCTACGGAGAATTCTATCATATTCCTAATGGGTTCCTTAGTGTAGATTATTCTTTTCATTCTCAAGTTTGTAATTGCTCCTAAGTGCGCTTTTTTCACCATAATATGGTTACAAATGCACCATTGCTTTTGCACCACAATCCCAGAACGGAACCAGTTCAGGTTTACTACAAACCTAGGAATGATTAAAGAAGCTCTAGATGATAGAAAGCTATCAATAAACATATTTCATAAGAA
>NW_018189126.1:0-333 GCF_001263595.1 Phalaenopsis equestris
TGAAAAGGAAGTGGTGGACAGTCACATCTGCTGCAAGAAAGTGGCGACTGCTGTCGGAATGAAAGCGGGCGAGTAGAACAACAAGGTTATGTTGCTGGGGGAAAGATGGTTGGGTGCTGGAATGGGGAAAAGGGAGGCTGGTGGCTGAGAAGAGGGGAGGAGAAAGGCTAAGGAAGGGAACAAGGACGGATACAACACAAGCTTGGAGTAGGATATAGCCGAAGCTCCACTACCTCCTCGGATACAACCCTAGAGCAGAGAGAACGACTCCACACAAGAATTTGAAAAAAACACACAGCAAAAACTAACCCTAACTCTCACTAACAAGCATAT
>NW_018189127.1:0-333 GCF_001263595.1 Phalaenopsis equestris
AAAAAATGCATGATGTCATTCAATTTCAGTGACATTTAAATGATTACAAACCATAAAAGATACATGTAAAGTTTAACAACACTTTTTATTTGGTAGTTATCTATTAATTGTAGATTAAAGTGCAAATAATAGAATAAGTCGATACTTTATCTTTTACTTTTGGTTTCCAGCTCCTCCAGCACTTCATATCATTTTTTCCCTGTGATAGTGCTTCACCCTTTTAATCTGAATAAAAGCCTTCTAGACCATGTTGCATTTTACTTAACATAATGTGGATCTACTAATCAGGAACTTAGCACTGAATTTTAGATTATTGCCATTTTCAATTATTTT
>NW_018189128.1:0-333 GCF_001263595.1 Phalaenopsis equestris
TGATGACCATTGTGGATGATTTGGTGTCTGTTGATAGCTTGATTGAGGATCACCTAACCTCTGAACCTGCAAATGAGTTCATTTAGAGTTGTGATATTGTGGCATTGAATAAAATCTAGATAATGCAGTGCAGAGTTCTGCTCGTATCGCTTGTTATTTTTGGTCTTTTATGAGCATTTTCATCCCTTACATTGAGAATGTTATATTGATTATGAACAACTATTATGGCTATTTTATTTGTTTTTTTTGGGTGCATTTATGAACCAATTTGTATTCGTAAATTGAGGATGGACGATTTAACTTTGTGAGGGTTTTTTACTATATATATATATA
>NW_018189129.1:0-333 GCF_001263595.1 Phalaenopsis equestris
TTTGTCGGAATAATTATCGAAATATTCTTTATTGATAACAATTCACTTTAGCCCGAGAAATAATTGGTAGTACGTTTTGATTCTTTTCTTTTTACATCTGGTTCCCACTACTCATCACTTCAAGCTTCTCTCGTATTCCTTGTGTAATATATTTTTTCTGACAAAACGTACATTTGTGAATTCTTTTTCTATAATTTCTCATAGAATAATTCTATAGTCTCTTTTGTTGGCGCCTAAGTTGTTTTTGCTCACAATAGAAATTCATTTCTTATATATTAATTCATGTATCTTTATAGTTGGCTGCTTACAGTGATTGTATATGAATAATTTTTC
>NW_018189130.1:0-333 GCF_001263595.1 Phalaenopsis equestris
TTAAATCAAATTATAATATGCCTATAGAGTGTTTTAACCAACTTACAATGTTACTGAAGGAGATAAATCCTACGAAAACTTTAGATAACAACAAAGATAGATTACTATGGTAGTACCATAGTACTATATAAATATAAATATAAAGTTTTTCGTGTTATATTTATAATTACATAAGAATTGTGGGGTGCTTATGTAATTTTCTTTTTAAATAATTAAAAGCATTAATGTTGGTAATAATATGTAATTTTTTTTATCAATTTAACTAATATATTGATAAAAATAATATTAGATATTAGTTTCATCTGTAGATTAAGGTATAAATGTGTTGACTTT
>NW_018189131.1:0-333 GCF_001263595.1 Phalaenopsis equestris
AAGCCGGAGCAAGCAACGCACGGAAGACAACACCACAAATCCATGTCAAGGTTCGGAATCAGATAACACCACACTGCTTCGCCCTAGCTCTCCTTTGGAACGCTGTAACACCACTATAGCGGTGCCCCAACATCAGTAATTGCATTTCAATTTCCCTTTTTCAAAAGCGAAGAGATGAACATTCTGAAGTGTTTAGAAGTGTGGAAATACTGGAGTGTACTGTAATTTGTACAATTCTCTTTATGTTTTTCGTAGCAAATTTTTTAGTATGGCGTGGTTCCGTGATTTTTGCATGTTTTCGAGTTTTTTTCACAGTAAATCTTGTATTTTTTT
>NW_018189132.1:0-333 GCF_001263595.1 Phalaenopsis equestris
TTTATTGATGAAAATGAGTAGGGGATGAAAGAAATATAATATTTGAAAATGTTAGTTTGGCACTATAGCACCATATTTGGCGCCATAACGCCACAGTTCGAGTAATTCCCCTTAACTGCCAAAAATTTAGTTTTCTTCTATCTTCTTCTTTATAAAACTGTCTAGGATGGGAATGGAGGCATCCATTCATAGTTCTTTACACTTTAGAGAGATTAGAAAGTGGAAAATTCTTATTTAGAGAAACAATGAAGAGTAATAGCAATGCAAGATTTGAAGATAAGAAGTCCATGCATAAAGATGCTCATACCTACTTCAATGGATATCTTGCATTAA
>NW_018189133.1:0-333 GCF_001263595.1 Phalaenopsis equestris
TGCATAATTAAAATATGTGTTTCTAGGTGATTTATCTACATTATATGTTATAATATCCTCAGAACTAACTGAATTATAGTAAAAAAAGTTATTAGAGATTTTAAGAAAATATAAAAAATCCTTTCAATGGACATTAGCTGATATCAAAGGAAGTATTCATTTGATTTGTACGGACATAATTTTATTAGAAGATCATCATGACCAAAAGCGGATCCTTAAAGGAGATTAAATCCTATAATGGAAGAAGTGGTTAAGAAAGAATTTTTAAAATGGTTAAATATCAAAATTATATATCCTATCTCAGACAGTGTTTGGGTAAGTCTAATTCACTAT
>NW_018189134.1:0-333 GCF_001263595.1 Phalaenopsis equestris
TAAAATATAATATGACATAATTTTTTTCATTAATCACTCCAAAATCGTAGCCACAATAAATATCTCTAAAATCTTCTACTATTTTGCCCACATATTCATTTAAATCTCTTCTAATAAAAATTCGTTATTCAAGATGTATTATTTGTATAAATTCTTTTAGGTCATTCCATAATTTTTCTTTATAACTTATATCTAAACCTACATGATGAGAATAAACATTTATAATATTAAAAGTCTTGATATCAACAATAATTTTAAGGGCGATAATTCTATCTCCAATTATATTAATTTTTACAATGATATCTTTCAAACTCTTATCTATAATTACATCAC
>NW_018189135.1:0-333 GCF_001263595.1 Phalaenopsis equestris
GGAAAGAGACCGAATAGCTACAAGGGCTTTGGGAAAGGTTTCAGGGAGAAATTGGGATAATTTTTGGGTCCTTATCGCTGATGAAGTTGAGGGGAGCAGATGGTTGATTGGCCCAAGAGATGACATTGTCGCCCTCTCTCTCCCTCTGCTGGCTCGCGAGCTTCTTTTCTTCTACAGTGAACCGCAAAATGGCAGGCGGCATTCTCATCAACCTTCTCTGCGCCTTTTTTTAGAGCGCGGACTTGAATGTAATAATAAATAAATAATAATAATAGAACTTCAGTATACTCGACCCTCATTTCATCCTCTCTCTCTCTCTCTCTCTCTCTCTCT
>NW_018189136.1:0-333 GCF_001263595.1 Phalaenopsis equestris
AATAGTGCAGTTCAACATTAGTATGTTTAGTAAAGTGGCTAAGCACCATAAAATTAAACAAGCATTTACTAAAAACTTCCATACATCAAGAGCAGATAACAACTGAAACCTGAGATATAAAACAAGAAAGAGAACCACAATCCATATCTTAGCTGAGAGTATGAAGCTATCCAACGGTTACCATTTCCCAATAGGGCAATAGTGTAGGGCATTTGTAGACTACAAAAAATGGCTCTAACTCCATAAGAAAAAGATGAATCAAAATCAACTTCTTGAGCAAGCATAAATTATTTTTTCCCATCATGATTAAAAAAATGAAAGCATTCAAAAAAA
>NW_018189137.1:0-333 GCF_001263595.1 Phalaenopsis equestris
TTTTTCACTTTATTGTCGTCGTTTTTCACAACATATAATTGAAGAGTCTAGTAATTTTGAAATAAATGCCCAAATCTTGAAATAAGAGTCTATAAGTTCAATCAACCCAACTACTATGATCCTCCTACCTATAAGGATAGAAATTTACAGGACGTATACTTTAAAAAACTTAAACAATAAAATTAATCGCCCCATCATATATAAAAAAATTTTAAATATTTAATACCTCGATTATAGCCGAATGGATAGAAGATTTCAACCGGAGGGGTAATCTTTTAAATCAAGACTTTCAAATATCAATTAAAATATTCAAGCTAAAAATCAATCACTAAA
>NW_018189138.1:0-333 GCF_001263595.1 Phalaenopsis equestris
CATATACGCCCTTCAATTCATATATATTTACATATCTACAAAAGAATTTTTTTTTTTTTAATATCCATGAAACCGTCAAAAATTAACAACCAACCAAACAATCACCTTACAAATATGATAACTAGGTAAGAAAAAAAAGGAAAAAATGTAATGTGAGTGAAAATTTGAGAAATCGACCTAAAAAATCACGATCATCAACATATACCACACTTAGATGAACCATCATTCTGTGGGAGCTATAATTCAATCTTAGAACTCATTGTTGTGGTATATTTGAAATTTAAAATGATCGACGACAAAGCGAATAAAATAGCACGAGAAAATTCACACCAA
>NW_018189139.1:0-333 GCF_001263595.1 Phalaenopsis equestris
TTTACATTAATCTTATGATTTTATAGAATGCAATAATTGGTTATAATTGAATCTTTCTAACCCTCTCCTGCGTGGGAAATGAAATCTTTGTAATCATCAATATATAGTGGATTTTCATAATTGAGTTAGGCCCCGTGATTTCTTTCCTTTACCACCCCACGTACAAAAATCTGGTGTCACCCCTGGTTATTTTCTTTTATTTGAGCATGTGTTGCATTTTCCTGCAACAATAAGACAATAATTTGTTTCCCTACTGCTGCGAATTTTCCAGCAAGCATCAGTAATAACATATAATAACCAAAATGATGGGTGTTGGGCACCAACAATCCAACA
>NW_018189140.1:0-333 GCF_001263595.1 Phalaenopsis equestris
ATTTCGATTGTACTTATCTGGACTTTACAACTGAAACAAGCAATATTAGACTTGGCATATATGCAGATATGGCTTCACCCCGTACAGTTACGCTACAACCCCATATTCATGCTGGCCAATAATTATCACGTCGTATAATTTGTCCCCCAATATGTGCATGATCGTGTTGTTCTTATTTATGACATTGATCATACCAGATCCACATAGCCCAAAGAGGAAAATTTACGCCTACTTAGCGCCTCAAATTGACGAGCTTCAAATTTTGTGGGAGTTACATATGAAATCGCTACAAAACAGAATTTTCAACTGAGAGTTGCTCTTATGTGGACAATT
>NW_018189141.1:0-333 GCF_001263595.1 Phalaenopsis equestris
ATGGGAAACATGGGAATGTGGCTATGTTGGAGCCTATGGAAACATCCACACATGTGATTTATATTATTCCTAAAAAAATATTTGAGAATCATAGAGATTCTATCCCCAATTTTTCTGCTATTGATACTTCTATTTATGGGGGCTCCTCTACTCCTGTCGATACTAATAGCTCCTTGCATATTGCAGTCATAACTATAGAAAATGAATGGTAGGTTCAAAAGCATTCAAAGAAAAAGGCTAAATGAAAGAATGAGCTATCAAGTCTTAATGCTAATAACATTATCCAGGAAGGTATTTATCACTCTAATGGGGAGCAGTTAGTCAACCCTACTA
>NW_018189142.1:0-333 GCF_001263595.1 Phalaenopsis equestris
TCAGTTGAAGCTTTTGCCTCGACGACGTCAGAGTTCGAAGTCGGGTTAAGCTCAAAGTCTTCATCACTCAAAAAAGTGCAAAGAAGAAAACAAGATTAGAACTTTAAGGAGAATAAACAAGAATGCCAAAGATTAACTTTGGTTTGAACAAGACATATTTTTTAAAAGATGAGGCAGTGAAAGGATATTCCACAATTTGATGAAAAATCCTGAGTTTAAGTTGCCTGAACCAAAGAGACCAGACAACATTGACAGTAAGGGTCATCTGAGATATTGTCTGTACCACAGATGCGTCGGACACACAATAGAGGAATGCTTCTATTTCAAAGACTG
>NW_018189143.1:0-333 GCF_001263595.1 Phalaenopsis equestris
TTTACATCTTCTGAGTGAATGCAAAAGCCATTTTTGAATTAATGTTGAACTCTATTATCCGAAAACAAATTTTCATACTTTACAAACGAGTAAGCAAGACGATCCTCCATTGAAGCTACATGAGAACTTCAAAGCTATGATGAAATAAGCGCTTAATACATATTCCTTACCCATGTTCTCTTAAACAAAGCTAGGAGGCAAAACCAATAAAGGTCATTTACATAAATACCGCCCAATTTCAATATATTTACACATCTTATATCTAAACTTTATTTTGTACATTTATATCAACCAAACAATCACATCACATCACAAATATCACTATTTACATTT
>NW_018189144.1:0-333 GCF_001263595.1 Phalaenopsis equestris
AACACCATACATTTTCACTTTTTTTGGATTTACAAACTTCTTAGCCCCTTGAATTATTCTAAACCCGCTAGTTTCGTGCTGAAGCTGAATTCTAGGTTGTCAACGATTGCCCAAAATTCTGGTAGTGTTCAACTGATAATTTAGCACGAAGTTACCATCTTCTTACTAGTTCCTTGTTGAGTCTCGCAAGAAATTATCAAAAGAGATCTCACAAGACAATGTTGATTCCAATCAATGTATCTTGCCAAGAAGGTGGCTGTATAAAACTACAACTCCTAGAGGGATAAAAAAGCTTGCAGATCAAAAAGCTTGCAACAAATATGTTTACACCAG
>NW_018189145.1:0-333 GCF_001263595.1 Phalaenopsis equestris
TATGTAAAAATTGAAATTTAGGTGTGAGATATGCAAATACATAGGAATTGAGTGCTATGTATAAGTTTTTCTACATTCTATTGGTAAATAACTTATATAAGGTTTTAAGTTTTACATGTATTTAATCAATCAAATTGCAACTTTTCAAGCTAAATGTCTTCTGTTTTAGTATTTGAAAATTTAGCAATTTGATTGTTTAATTTAATCTATCAATGTTACCATTAAATTGTAGCTTCAGACTGTCAAATAAAAGCCAGGACCCTTCTATTCTATCAAGATTTTAAAAGAAAAACTTGGTAAATTAGTTTTGTATGGAAATCAATGCTAAATTTT
>NW_018189146.1:0-333 GCF_001263595.1 Phalaenopsis equestris
CTTTATTTCTGAAGTTACGTCATCATTTTTTTTTTCTTTTTGTAACTTTTCCTTACAAATTTATCAAAAAGTACGCAAATATTTTCTTTCATGAGTGGAAGATATGATGTTCTAATCCAATATTTATGTGAATATTATATAATGAACCTTTGATGTGAAATGTTTAGCGCTGCCCGCCATATGATTCAGCATAAATGGAACATAGTTTGTGGATGAGGCGTTTTAATTCATTGAGAGCATTGGTAATAAATTTTGTGCATTTATTAATATGCAAAAGTGAGGATGAGTCCGCACGCGAGTTTGGTATTTGGTGGTCGGGTGGGTCACTACATG
>NW_018189147.1:0-333 GCF_001263595.1 Phalaenopsis equestris
TTGGTGAGATTGCTTTAATATGTTATAATAATTCTTAGTTTTTGGGTTTCATATTTTATGGTGATTTGAACTTTCTAAAAATCATTTTTGATCTTCTTTCACTCGTATTTCAAGTGGCTGGAACTTTACATATCTTTTTTATTGCAAAGTTTCATTTTTTAGATTGAAAACTTATTTTTCTTATTGATTGATTTGTCATCACAAGCAAGTGTGGGTTTTAATAGATTAAATTCTTATTCCAAAAATATTTTTCAATGCAATTAAAATAACAAAATCAAACTGAAATTGTGAGTGCTCTTATTTACCTTTATCATTGCTTCATTTGGGTTGTGA
>NW_018189148.1:0-333 GCF_001263595.1 Phalaenopsis equestris
GTTTGCTTTAAATAAGATAATTTTTAAGAATATTAAAAGAGATATAAATAATAAGTGATAAGCTCAAAACTAATGAGTCCACTTGCATGCACGCATATTTAGGAAAAGTATTAAATCAGGTGAAAATAATATATAAAAAAAAGTAAGATCGTGCTATATTGTGATGATATCGTGATTTTATGATTGTATTGTGATATTATTGTTGTGATATCTTGGTGTTGTTAGAGTGATATTGTAATTTATTATGGTGTTATTATAGTGATATTGTGATGTTATTGAAATGATATTGTGAATGTATTATGATACAATTGTGGGAGTTTTATGACGTTCTAA
>NW_018189149.1:0-333 GCF_001263595.1 Phalaenopsis equestris
TTTGTTTTAATGTAATGATTTTTATGCATAATAACGTTAGGGCAACCAATCAAGGCCTCATGGATATAATTTCTTTAATCAGAATTGAAAAAACGTTGAGGTGTATGTCGATGATATTCTGGATAAAGTTGAAGCACTCAAATAACACGTAGAAGATCTGAAAGATACCTTTGAAATAGTCAAAAAATTTAGCATGATATTAAATCCCTCCAAATGTACTTTCGGGGCATCGATCTAAAAGTTCCTCGGCTTCATATTAACTTCTGAAGGACTGAAGGCCAATCCGAAGAAAGTACAGGAGATCTTGGACATGTCACCTCCATGAAATACCAA
>NW_018189150.1:0-333 GCF_001263595.1 Phalaenopsis equestris
CTTGGATGTTCACTTGTTTTAAACAAATTCTAGGAGGTTGGATCTTCATTTATCTGGAATCAAATATTGTTTTGTCGTGGCCCAATTTTATTATCTCGAGTACATTTATATACCATGTGAGCATAATTTCTAGCAGCTAGGAAGTTCACTTGTTTTGAACTAAAACAAGCAGGTAGATCAATAGTGGTAGCCCATATTGGGGCCTTGGTCAAAACAAAGGGGCATTTAGAAAGAAAAAAAGATAGGGAGACAGCTGTAGCACATTTCACAGGTGAGAATATCATGGAAACTTACTGGTGTGCTGGAAAGTAGAAGCCTGGCTCCTTTTTTTAT
>NW_018189151.1:0-333 GCF_001263595.1 Phalaenopsis equestris
TTTTCTTAGAGAGATTGGAGAGAGATTTGAGAGAAGTCTGTAAGGGAATATTGTCAGCAGTGCAGGGAACATTTGGAAAACACTTGGGGAGGAGTTTTCATCTCTTTTCTCAAAGAGAAAGTTAAGTGTTTCATTCTACATTGCCTTGTATTATTTGTAAACTCATTTTCTATGGATTTACTTTATTATAAGAAGATGAATTGTAGTGTTTTCTTTACACTCTGTGAGTAGTTTTTTTATACCTATCTCTTGTGATGAATTAGTAGAATGTATAGGTGTTGACCTGACTTTTGGTTGAGGTTTCGTTGTTTCTCTTTAGTAGTCTAAGGTCTA
>NW_018189152.1:0-333 GCF_001263595.1 Phalaenopsis equestris
ACACTTCTAAATTACAATAATCTAAGGAAAAATTTTAATATGCATGTTGGTCTATAAGAAATCTTATAACATGTTGAACTTTTATGTTTTTTTATAAGCAATTTGATATATACTAATACATGTTTCAATAACTTTTTTTCTAAATGATTATACACTAATTTTCTTTATGCATTTATCTTTAACTTTATTTTTACTTTATATTCTTTATATATATTTTTATTTATGTGAGGATCACCGTCAATAAAACCTCACACACACTTGGTCGATATTTTCCCGTAAGTTCTTGTCGGCACAACAGTTAGCGATTTACACATCATAATTGCCTAGGGGGAA
>NW_018189153.1:0-333 GCF_001263595.1 Phalaenopsis equestris
AAAAAAATAAAACAAGTATTATTACATTTTATTATTATTTTAAGCACATGTTATAGAGCACTTTATGATCCTATATATAGCTAAAGTTTCAAGGAGGGCAACACAATTATAACATAGGTTGCAAATATGACATTGTTAAGTGAAATTGAAAATATACACATCAACCATGTAAATACAACAACTACAAGGCTTCAATTATAAATCTCTAATACATTATTCTTACCACATAGATAGCACATAGATAGCACATAGTTTTAATTCAAGCACTTTTTTTATTAATACATATCCTAAAATTATCCATCTAATACTTAAAAATTATATATATATATATAT
>NW_018189154.1:0-333 GCF_001263595.1 Phalaenopsis equestris
ATGTGATTTGGTTGAGTATCAAGCGAGATCTTAGGGGTTTAATATGGACGGTTCTCGGTTTAGAATGATTGAGGACGATGAACGGATGTCATCCATTTGTTCATGTTTTGATCCAATGGCGGAGGAGTAGTCGAATGGGAGATCTGTTCGTGAACAGTGAGACGCGTGGCAAGGTTAGGTGTAAAGCGCAACAAAAAAAAATGCGCTGCATGTGCTTTTGGAGCTATGATTGGATTACGTGGCCACCGTGTGGATAAGTAGATAAACAACATTTTCTGATTTAATCAAATGCTGAAACTTTAAAAACTCAATAACTCGGTGTAGAAAAATCAT
>NW_018189155.1:0-333 GCF_001263595.1 Phalaenopsis equestris
TGTTGGTTGAGCGGGTGAACAAGTTGGAGAAGCTAGAAAATGAGGTGGTCACCATCCATGTTTGGGAGGATATGCTCTGTAAAGAAATAACAGTTATCAAGGCGAAATTGCTAGATGTCCGGGAGGCGCCTTCTGCTACTTGAGCACAAGCTAAAATAAAAGGAGTATATTTTTTTCTTGCATGATGTTCATATTTTGGATTCAAGTATGAGTTAAAACTATATTTTACATTATGTTTAGTGAATTTTCGTTAGGAATGTGTGGAAATTTGAATCCTTCTGGAATGCTTGTGATCTAGCTTTATGCTAGCAAAGTATTATGTTATTGCACACA
>NW_018189156.1:0-333 GCF_001263595.1 Phalaenopsis equestris
CTGACACGCCTACAGGTTGAGCTTCTCTGCCCGAGCAACTTTCTTATGATACTAGAACAGACAAGTTTCTTAGAGAGACCGATCAGACTGGGAAGACAGGCTTGAGTTTTTACCTATACCTTAGCTTGAAGTTTGATTCAAGAATCAAAGTCTCAGATCTCCGGTAGGTATACTTTTTTGCCTGATCTAGTAGCACATGAGCAGGAACAGAGTCTTGAATCAGTGGTGTTGTAAGTGAGCACAGACCTCTTAGGTGCCCGGGGTGGGTGTCTTCGAAAGAGTTGACTTTTCGATGTGGCCAGTCAAAGGTAGAAGCCTGTGAAATTTCACTAA
>NW_018189157.1:0-333 GCF_001263595.1 Phalaenopsis equestris
ATATATATATACATTTCCTATAAAGAGAAAAATATAATTTTCAATACTTTTTTCTTACCATCAATAAGCATTAAAAACTAAAATCAAATTTTTTTTTAATCTTCGTTTGCATCAAACAAACAATAAAGGAAGCAAAATTTTATTGATCCTATAACTATTTGCTCTCTTGTCAAGTATCATTTGCATTCCCGATTAAAAGCTTATTATAATTCCATTCCTACTAAGAAAAAAATGTCAAATTAATTAAATGAAATCTTAAGTTTATATTCAACTTTGCATTCAAATTAAATTTAATCTAATTAATATTAAAAAAATCTCTAAATATAATATTTT
>NW_018189158.1:0-333 GCF_001263595.1 Phalaenopsis equestris
ATCTTATTTGGAAGAAAAATTGACATTTTTGGACCCAAAGAATTCAAAGGACCAGTTGAGATTCTGCTACTAGTGGGTTCAATTATAATCTTGAAAGGAAAAGGAGTTGATTTGGCGAAGCATTGCATTACTAGAGTGTTGCGACGCAAGGTTTCCATTACACTAAGAAGAATGGACGACCACAAGATACAATATGGGTTTCAACCAGATCCAGAATTGGAAGAGCTATAGCCGTACAAACTATGAAATAGCTATACCCATAAGAGCATGAGCATCTGGTTGAGGCCTCCCCTCAAATTCCCAAAGCATCTAATTGAAGCCTCCCCTCTCAGA
>NW_018189159.1:0-333 GCF_001263595.1 Phalaenopsis equestris
CTTATCCCAATTTCTCCCTCATGTGGTTGCAGCGGCTCGGTAGGTGTTCTGCTCGCACCAATGTAACAGGGTGTGAGCAGACCGGATGGCCACCTGGTAAGCCGCACACCCCGGTTTAAGGCTCCGGAGCAAATATTGATAAGTGTAAAACTAATTTAAGCGACGTTGTGACTTTCATTTTTCTCCTCACTTTTCATTTTTGACTTTTTCCTTATATGTGGTGTATTGTTCGTTTTTCGGTAGCCATCGGAAGCGCCGAATTTATGTTGGAAGTGTCGTAAGTGGTTTGCGAGTTTTCGTAGAGTATTTAACACTATTTCAGCAAAGGGAAAG
>NW_018189160.1:0-333 GCF_001263595.1 Phalaenopsis equestris
CACTGCGGACTCCTCCTGAGGGTTACCCACCACGCAGGCAAATGAGACTTTGTCCGGCACAAACAAAGAAGAAGGAAACACCATCAGAGGTTGTAGGCGTTGAACTGTTGCGAGGTTGCTGAAAGGCAGGCTGAGGAGCTGTCGGGCACAGAAGCAGAGCAGCCCCAAAACAAAAGAATCGGGCACAGACGACAACTGCAAGCGACAGAGGCATGGAAGACGACGACGTCGAGCAGAGCAGGTGAGAACGTCAACGTTGAGCAGAGGAACGATAGCGATAGAGAAAGACGACGACGCGTGCAGTGGAGATATCGCGACGCGAGCCGCGACAGG
>NW_018189161.1:0-333 GCF_001263595.1 Phalaenopsis equestris
TTATAGAAGTTGGCATGAGGGTTGTTAGGTCTATTGTTAGTTGTATTTAAGGTCCCAAATGATAAAGTGCTAGAATCAACCATTTGTCTAAACAAAATATCCTTAATTACCGGAGATAATTGAGGTTGGTTTATTCCAAATTGATCCATCTTCCTAGATATTTATGCAACCTAAGAAGTAAGAATTGACAATACATCAGTATCATATGCATTGGCTACCTTTATAAGATTTATCCTTTCAACCAATCTTTGAAAATTATTTGTAACCATCTATTCAATCAAATAGTAAGCTTCATTAAACGGTTTCAACATGAGTGAACCATCACCGGCAATG
>NW_018189162.1:0-333 GCF_001263595.1 Phalaenopsis equestris
ATGGGATATTATTGGCCAATAATGATGACCGACTGCATTGAAAATGCAAAGAAATGCCATCATTGTCAGTCTTATAGAGTGGTCATGCATCAAACGCCAAACACACTAAACTTGACAATTGCATCTTGGTCATTTGAATATTGGGGCACCGATATTGTGGCTCTATACACCCTACATCTTCTAAAGTTCACCGATTTATTCTGGCCACCACAGACTACTTCTTCAAATGGGCAGAAGTAGTACGACTCAAAGAAGTCAAAGAAGAATAGATCCTCCACTTCTTTAAGACACAATCTATTTAAAGATTTGGATTTCCTCAAAGAGTCATCTCAG
>NW_018189163.1:0-333 GCF_001263595.1 Phalaenopsis equestris
ACATTTCATATTAGCATCCACATATTCTGATAGAATACAAAATAAACCTGCTATTCATTCTAGTTCTAAGCTCCAATAAAAATGCTTCCTTTTCTTATTAGTTCTAGAAGAGGAAGTATTAGTTGGTTGCGAAATCACCTACAATAAAACTATCACATTTATATGTTGTATTAGAGTAAAAATAATATAATTAAAAAAAAATTCAACAACAATCCACAATGTCTTGCATAAGAGAAAAGAATGCAATAAAAATTTAAGAATTGAAATAAAAAATAAAAAATGGAATAAACAATTCTAATTGGTAGAAAAAATAATTCAGCTTTTTAATGCATA
>NW_018189164.1:0-333 GCF_001263595.1 Phalaenopsis equestris
TTATGTTAAAACTATTAAAGTTCTCAGAAATCAAACATGTTTTTTATTTATGTTGAAATAATATAAAAACAAAATTAACTAAAAAAAAAAGTTAAAACAGGTGATCTAAAATGGTCCGTAAACAATTAAAATTTGATCCTGCGAAAGGCACTTTCAGCACGCTTTCTTCAAGAATGATCGTAAAGAATACATAGGCATGTTAAAAACTTATCTAAAATGTGGTATATAACACCATTCAACAACAGTTCTGACAATTTTGCCACCCACTTAACATTTTTTAATCAAAACTTAATTTTATTTAGGGGCTTTTACATACATAGCACCCAAAACTTT
>NW_018189165.1:0-333 GCF_001263595.1 Phalaenopsis equestris
AGCTCTCATGCCTGATTTAATAACCTCTATAAAGTCCTTGATAATGTTGATCTTTGAAATAGCCCAAATGATTATTTTCTTTTCATTTGTCTTTCAGCCTCAGGTACTATAATCATTGTTTCTAGAATTGAGGAGATAAATAGCATCTTCAGTAGACATGTTACTAAAAAATTTGTGCATCCAAAGTAATTTAGTGTCATCCAATTCACTTGCAATGAAGGTGGTATTTCACTCTACCAAAGGAAATATGCCATTACTGACGTCAGGAAGCTGGGCATCTTTGGTAAAAAAATGTTGACCCTCACATGGATATATTATAAACATCTTATGATA
>NW_018189166.1:0-333 GCF_001263595.1 Phalaenopsis equestris
GCCCGTGATTTGAAATAATTAAGCTCATGAAAAAAAAATAAATTTATGAATTTTACTTTAATAATATATAAATAATTTTATCAATTAGATTATACTTCATCTAAATTTCGTTAAATAAAATTGAATTAAATATGTCATAATGTTTTTGCTATTTAGTTATTAGGTTAGTATATCATATCTGAAAAATTTATAATTATCATTAGACTAATATTATATTTTGATTTATAACTACTAAAATTTTAAAAAATAAGCTTATAATATTTAGAATATGAATCATGTTTATTAATATATTTCATCAATATATATATATATATATATATATATGATACACCA
>NW_018189167.1:0-333 GCF_001263595.1 Phalaenopsis equestris
TTTTTTTTTTTGCACCAGTGTCATGGTTGCCCCATTACTTAGCATTTATTATCTTTTTTTTTTCTTTCCTCTATTATTTCTTATTCGCCAACTAGCTTTTCTCATCTCCATGCTCATTACTATTGGCCACAAGGGCCTATGGGTGGCCCTGATTACTAGGCTAAGCGCCCATCTTTTACCCTCATCCTCATTAGTCTCCCTTTTTTTTCCCTTGAAACTAATCTTGAAATCTTTCTATGCCCCGATTGCAATTCCTTTCCCTCCATTATTTATGTTATTATTTTCTTTGCCCTTTCCTTTTTGCCTTCCTCATCTTCTTACTATCTTTTTTTT
>NW_018189168.1:0-333 GCF_001263595.1 Phalaenopsis equestris
TTTTTTTTGGGATATATCGTCGACCCAACGACACCGGCATTTTATTATTTTATGTTAGGGTTATTTTTTTACTTTTCTTGCATGTTTGCATGCTTGGATTGTTTTCCCTATTTCTTTGTGATTTATATGGGATGCTATAAAAAAAAATAACTTAGGCTCTCTAAAACCTAAATTTATAAAATTTTTCTATAAAATCTTAATAAAATTTCAAGATAAATTAAAATATAGGATTATAAGATTTAGGACTTTTAAAACTTGTTTTTATTTTCCTACGTGGCCTTCGATTTCATTTTAAAACGGCTACATAGCATGACTCTCGCCCAAGTCATATAA
>NW_018189169.1:0-333 GCF_001263595.1 Phalaenopsis equestris
ATATATTTATATAAACTATATTGAACTATTTCAAGGATCGTGAATTTGAAATTCATAGTCTTCTAAATTGATTTTGAGAATTTTCTCTTGAGAAAATTTTTGCACAAATTCGCTAACTTGAATATGTAGATTGGCAGATGTATACATGCATATATGAATGTTACTTGCTCCAAGAGATTTACACACATTCCACATATTGTTAATGGATTTACATATTTAACATCTAAAACATATATTTATATTTATTATATACTTTACAATCATAATTTTTATTTTAAAAATATAATGTTAAAAAATTTAGTATTATCCTAGTTGTTCTCTTTTTTTCTTTTT
>NW_018189170.1:0-333 GCF_001263595.1 Phalaenopsis equestris
TTGAAATGTAATCTTTCCAATTGACACCAAGATTGAAAACACAAAGCCTTAACAAATCTTCCTATACATGAATATTTTTCTGATTATTCATTAGTTTGGGCATGAAATGTTATGCTAGAGTGGAACTGTGTACCCAAATCATGTTGAATGACTTTCAACAACCTCGATGTGAATGTTCCATCTCTGTCAGAAACGATGACTTTAGAGCACAGTGCAATTTGATAATTTCTTTGACATACAAGCTGACCAAGTTTTCCACAAAATTTGTCTGTCAAATTGGCAAAAAAAAAGCTGACTGCGTTAATCTGCCAATAATGACTCAAATACTATCGT
>NW_018189171.1:0-333 GCF_001263595.1 Phalaenopsis equestris
TTTCTTGCAATGAAGATATTTCTCTCTCTACATTCTCCAATAACAAAAAAAACTATGTCATCAAACTTCTTGATCTGAGATACCATCAATTAATCTCCAGCCATCGCTTTCCCTCAGATCCGAACATTAGCTCTAATACCAATTGTTGTGAAATACAACGACAATAAAGCGAAAAACTGGAACGATAAATTAATTCGCAAAACAGAAAAGAGCAAACACACAGATTTACATGGTTCAGTAAATTCCCAATGTCCACGAACTGCAAAAAAAATTATTAATTTAAAAATTACACTATAAATCACGTTGACTTACAAGAAAAAAACTCTCTCTCTC
>NW_018189172.1:0-333 GCF_001263595.1 Phalaenopsis equestris
CATTCCGATGAGAAGTCCCCTTACTTCTTCAACTCGACTGACCCAACAAAGATTCTACTTAGGTGTCTGTCTAACGTGCTTAGGTCATTAGAAGGCTCGCTGACCCAGACAGGGTATAATCCCTTTTTTTGGGAGAATTTCTAGCTTTGTATTTACATGACCATTTCTCTTCTTTCCAACGACAACCTTGCTATTTTGGCAGGTATAAGTCCTACCTATTGGAGCTCCACTTGATAGTCATAGTACTAAGTTTTGTTTCTTTGATTTTAGGGCTATCGAGGTTCCTATGGATGACGCTATTCACGAATTACTGACCGGGGATCTCAGGACGTG
>NW_018189173.1:0-333 GCF_001263595.1 Phalaenopsis equestris
CTTACAGTGAACCCCACCAACCAACAGGCCACAACTTACGATTCTTAGGACTCTCATATTTTACTAATCTTAGATAGAAATGAATTTTCGATAATCTTCCCATTCATAATAAATGTTCAGCTAAAGTTTGTTAGGTTACTAGAAGGTTTGATAGTTTCACAATAGAGGGACGGCAGCTAAGTGCAACCTCAACTATTAAGAGTTACCGGAATACATAACATAGAAGCATATTAGGAGTTTATTGAATGCATCGGGAATGTCAAAGTTATAAAACTTTCTGGTCCCTACGCCCAAAATGAAGGGTTTAGCTTCCTTCTGTCGTCGAAACAAAAT
>NW_018189174.1:0-333 GCF_001263595.1 Phalaenopsis equestris
GAGCTTAAGTTTGAGCTCCTGCTGTAGCTCGAGGCTCCACAAGCTTAATTAAAGAATTGAGCTCTAGTCAGCTCGCGAGCCGACTCAGCATCCTTGCGGCCCTAATTCTATCACTTGCTATCATCACAGTAGTCCACCTCACAACTTGAGTCTAATCGTAGTTAGCATCTCTCTACCTGGATTTGGTTTGAGAACCCCCAATTATTAGGATTATCTCGTAATACTTCGACAGCCAGGCAAGATCATCAATTCAACACACTTGTTAAATTCAACTCTAGCAAGTCATCTGCATATAGTTGACAGCGAATGATCATTAACGCAGTCAAAAAGCAT
>NW_018189175.1:0-333 GCF_001263595.1 Phalaenopsis equestris
ATAAATAAGAACTGTGTGGTATGTATGTAAATTTCCCAATATTTTATGGAGAAATCATCACAGCAAATTATGATCAAAATTTAAGCACCTTCTCCAAAACCAACTTAAACTCCAGAAGTTCATTATATGTCTGTTGCAGTTTTTCACCATTTGTATTCATTTCAAGAAGTTCAGCCTCATGCTCACCCAGTAGAACCTAAAACCAAGAGAATATGTATCTTTTATAGGCCTTCTGAATATAAAGCATAAATTGACAAAGTAGAAGGGACATTTATATACATATCACCGAAGTAATTACATATCTAGCACCTAAACTTTGATTTTTACATTTAT
>NW_018189176.1:0-333 GCF_001263595.1 Phalaenopsis equestris
TCACAAAACAAAAATCAAAAGAAAATAATAATAGAAGCATAATTCATTCTTAATTCATGCAATGAAGATACAAATATAAAAAAAAGATGGTTATTAACCCAAAACTTCTCAGTCTAGGGTTAAACATGAAACGATTGTAAAAGTTATACCATTTGTGTCACTAGAGAGTTCCACAATAAATGAAGCGACAAACCAATGTCATAGTAAGCCTCATATAAGCATCACCATGCTGCAACATGCACAAGTGAATAAGCAGACTAGTAAGTCCAAGGGTTACTGCAGATTTTATCATGTCTTTCAATAGTTTTAATGTGTTGCCCATCAATTCATTAA
>NW_018189177.1:0-333 GCF_001263595.1 Phalaenopsis equestris
ACAATGCATCGCCTTCTCGCCAACGTCGCACGCTTTTTCTTTTTCCTTCGTTAGATTGGTTATTCTGCTCGTTTGGATGAACACTCTGGACTGTTTGGTTCGAGCCTTAAGCCTACCACTTGCAGTTGCCTCTCCTGGTCTCTCTCCATCTCCTTCTCTCTCACTGGCCCTTCGGTTTTGAACAAAGAAATCATCTCCTTCTTTTAAGTAGCCCGCAAATGCTCTCTCGTCTCCCCTCTGCTCGCTTCTTGTCCTCTTTGACTACTCTTCGTCTTTCATTTTGTTCATCTCTCCTCTCAAAAGCACAAAGCCAATGCTAACCTGTTTGAAATT
>NW_018189178.1:0-333 GCF_001263595.1 Phalaenopsis equestris
ATAATATAGACACACGCACACAAACAAACGCACAAAAGCAGTATAGCAATCGAGTTTGATGGGATTGCACAATAGCCAAAAATGGAAAGGCAAATAATCCAGCTAAGCGGAACCCCCTTCATTGAGTTCTTCCGCAAATTTAATGACAAGTCCTAATAACAAATACCCATTAGACAGCATTCACGATTACTCTTGGATAAGTTATCAAATTCTTTTAATGAATTGACTTAAGCGAGCAGGCATTCTTATAACAAGCTTAGTAGTACTGTAGTAATAGATGAGTAAGGCTACAAACTCTTGGGCGTGCTGGCAAAATCCAATTGTAGGAAACGA
>NW_018189179.1:0-333 GCF_001263595.1 Phalaenopsis equestris
TAGAAATAGTAGGAGCAGAATGTCGTTGTCTCTTGCAGTAAATATATTTCACTTATCGATCCTTCTGTTCTGGGACCTTATTCATCATGGTTCTTTTTAGTTTACTTAAAAATCTAAAAAACAAATGTTGCTCAGTACAAATTATCAATATTCTTAATAAATGAGTGACTAACTACTAGTCCCAATGTAATTACCTCTCAAATGGACACATCCAGTGGTATTGTACTAGACCTCCAACAAATGTCTCGTAGGAAAAATGTATTGGGAGATGCTCCATCAAGTCAAAGAAATCAAGTAGAAATATTCTCTCAAGCTTGCAAAGTGTTATAGGAA
>NW_018189180.1:0-333 GCF_001263595.1 Phalaenopsis equestris
ATAATGAGAGTTAATGAACATAAAGTTACATTTAATGTTCTAAAGTCAATGAGGTACACTATTAAAGACAAATGCTATAAAATGGATATTATTAATAATATGATTGGTAAAGATTACCAAGGAAAATGTGAAGTCATTTCTGAGCAAAAAGATGAACTGATATTAGATGAAGAAGGATTTGATAGTGAAATTGAAAGTGAATTTGAAGAATAATCATTAGAAATAAATGTTGAGGATACTAATTATGCTCAGAAAAACTTTGAGATTTTGACTACTACTAAAAATACTTAATCTCTTGTCCCTTCAATTGAAAAACCTCATGAACTTGAGATG
>NW_018189181.1:0-333 GCF_001263595.1 Phalaenopsis equestris
TTTTTTTTTTCAAAATATAAGGAAAATATTTCCTTTTTTTATATATGAAAAGCTGTACGAATTATTTTCTTCATCCTTAATTTAATTGGATCTCTCATCATCTTTTTCATAGAAGAGCAATTATTATTCTTTATTATCCAAAGAATGGAAGTAATTAATGCTTTGATTCTCTGTATTTAGTTAACCATTTAAAGCATTGGTGGTTGCCCATTGCTTTATCTGCTTTGAAAACTTTAGCTGAAACTCTTTTAATCATTAGCCATAACGTATGAAAGTTAAATTTTAAAATATAAACTCATTCTATGTATATATATATATATATATATATATATA
>NW_018189182.1:0-333 GCF_001263595.1 Phalaenopsis equestris
GTCGAGGTAAGCGAAAAGGAGTTGGAATGAGTGGTTTTCATGATCCTTCTTCAGTTGCTGCTACAAAAAAGCGGGGATACCTCGATACAAAAGGGGAGAGGGTCGTTAAGTCTCTCTCTTCCATAGATAGACTCATAGACGAATTGGTCAGGTCAAAGGATTTCTAAGATGGCAGGATGTTGAAAGATATCGCAAAATCCTCTCCTGCTACAGTGATCGGTTTGTAGGTCGTAAATGTTGGGCTTCTACCACCGTCAGCCTAAACGGTTTATCAGCTGCCCGACCCCTCGCTCATGATAGATCTCCAAATAAGGGTACTAGCATGGGGAACAA
>NW_018189183.1:0-333 GCF_001263595.1 Phalaenopsis equestris
TAATTCAACTAAAATTTGTATTTGTCCAACAAGTTTGAAGAACCCCGTGAAGGAAGAAGAGGGAAACAGTGAAAAGCACAAAATCCTAGAGTTAGAAGAAACTATGCAAAGCTTCATTTTCATTCATTAATCATAATATGCTTGGTACATGCATATAATTGAACTTTATTTATATGTGTGGATCTGCATGATAAGACTAATATTTAACTTATTCTAAATTGTTAAATGTTCATATTTTTTGGACCAAAAATAAATTAATAAAGAATTACAATGATATTTCACTTGCATTTCATGTTTTTTCTATCCGTTTTTTCTGAGATTGCATTGAACTGT
>NW_018189184.1:0-333 GCF_001263595.1 Phalaenopsis equestris
TTTCAAGGCATTCCGGGCGCCTTGCCTCATATAGACTGGTGCCTACTTTCCCATATAATTAAAACTATTATTTTCATCAATGGCCACCCATCATTTTTTCTCTTTTTCTCTTCTTTTTAACCCTCCAAAAGTGTTAGTCCAAGAGTTTTGTATTGCCTATTAATATTAATATAGGCTGATAGGCATTGTAAAACTTTCTATTTTTTGAACAAAATATTTTGCTATTGAAGAGTTCTTCATTTGATTTTTGTTAAGTGTTTTTAAATATGTGTGTGTCTTTGGAGGTAATATATAATTATTTGTTATTCCTTTACATTACGCACTGTTGTTCTC
>NW_018189185.1:0-333 GCF_001263595.1 Phalaenopsis equestris
AGTTACTGCATTTAGCACACCACAATGACATTATCAGTGGAATGTAATGTTTTTTTTTGTTTAAAAAATGCTCGTCAAATATTTTAGCAAAGAATGGGTAATATTTTTAGTGAATTATCACATTTTTGTCTTATATATGTAGATGATATTTTAATATTTAATCAAATTATTACTGAACATTTAAAACATTTAACTCGTCTCGCTCAAAAAGCCCAAAAATATAGTATAACAATATATAAAAAGAAAGCAGTCTTTCTAACCAACACTATCGAATTTTTAGGACTTTTAATAAATAAAAGTTCTATTGAATT
Organism: Phalaenopsis equestris; assembly: GCF_001263595.1. Classification (NCBI taxonomy): domain Eukaryota; kingdom Viridiplantae; phylum Streptophyta; class Magnoliopsida; order Asparagales; family Orchidaceae; genus Phalaenopsis; species Phalaenopsis equestris. The sequence continues at coordinate 312 of NW_018189185.1, forward strand.
ACAAGAACACATATTAACAAAA
>NW_018189186.1:0-333 GCF_001263595.1 Phalaenopsis equestris
GGGGAACCAGAAGAGAATCATTGGAGTTATCGAATAAGAAGTGTAATTCTATATAATCTTATTTGAGTAAAAGACTAACTTATAAAATACTAATTTTATTTTAGTATAATTTTTGTGTTGCTTTAAACTGTCATTTCAGTGAAAAATTTTTGTTTAGAAAGTTTCCTTGGGGAAAGCGGTAGAGAATGTCCTCATTCATGCCCGTGGAAGTTAAGCCCAAGAGGCAAGACTCGTGGGAAGCTACCATATCTCTGGAAGTTGAGCTCAAGAGGCAAGACTCGATGGAAAGATACAGTACTCCTGAAAGTCCATCCCAGGAGGCAAGACTCAATA
>NW_018189187.1:0-333 GCF_001263595.1 Phalaenopsis equestris
CATTTTTCAAATTCCCACTCAAAAATCAGTGGAGGTAATGATATGGCCATTCCATATTTTTCTTTTGATTCAGTTACATACAGAGCACCTGAAACATTATTATCTACAAATCACCATATTTCATACATTTTTCAAATCCTCCCTAAAAAATCAGTTGAGATAAAAATACCATTCCATATTTTTCATTTTCATCGCAAATCAAAAATCTTAAAATCAGAGGAGGTGAATGAGAAGGCCACAAATCGCAAAATCCACAAAATTCTCACAATAAACCCCAAATGAGAAAGCTATAAATTACAAAAAGAAAGTCATTCCATCGAAAATGAGCACAAG
>NW_018189188.1:0-333 GCF_001263595.1 Phalaenopsis equestris
ATCATGTGCAAGTATTTCAGCTAGGTTTTCTCATGGTGAAGGCAACATAATTAATCATGTTTTAAAAAAAATAGAATAAATTGATAAATCCAGTAATAACAAATAAATGCCAGACAATTTCAAAACCAATTTGCACAAAATGAACATATTTTGACAAAATAAGGGAAATTTAGAAAAAACTCGTACCTTAGCAACAAAGAATCCATCCATGTTGTTCACATGGGGGTAGAACCTTCTCGTCTTGTCCAAAGAAACGTGAAAACGATGCTCTCGGAAACGTATGAAGCTGATTAGCAAAGAATCTCATTAAAGATTATGTTGATGTTGATGGTA
>NW_018189189.1:0-333 GCF_001263595.1 Phalaenopsis equestris
TAATGTTTCCAGGCTATGGTGACCAGAATCCTTCTTTCGTTGGACGACCAATGAGTGGTTACCCAATGCCTGAAGCCCCGCCGACTCCTGGAGCTTTTGCAGCTGGATTGCCGCGAAATGAAGGGAATATTCCTGGTATTGGAGTCGCAATGCCATTGTCCGCCCAATCTCTCGACGGTTCCGATCAAGAGCAACGACCCCAAATTCCCGGAATTCCACTTGGTGGAGCACCTCCTCTTCCCCCTGGTCCCCACCCATCCCTTTTGGCTGCTGGGCAGCAGCAAGCTTATCAACAAGTTGTTCAGCAAGTGCCTCAACAGCAGCAGCAGCAGC
>NW_018189190.1:0-333 GCF_001263595.1 Phalaenopsis equestris
CACCAATAGCCGTAAGAGGAGGCCAATAAAAAACCAGTGAAACCGTGAGACCAAAAGGATGTGAGCACCCAAGCCATGCATCCTGAAATAGTAACGAGGTAATAAAGCACCATCTATCAGACCCAAGGAAACAAGGACTGCTAGAAAACGATCCCCAAGACATGAGAAACTTATAAAAAACCTCAGTAGCAGTATTGTAATTCTCATTTTATCCCAGGCCACATAGGCACATGAGCAATAAATGAAAAGTGGCTAGTGGTATAGTAAAGCCTAAAGATTAAAATAATTAAGGTAATGTTCATGTATGAACCAAGTGACCCAGCAACCGTTGCT
>NW_018189191.1:0-334 GCF_001263595.1 Phalaenopsis equestris
GAGGATCTTTGATGATCTCATCGATAATCAAGTTAAATTCTATGTGGATGATTTGGTCATCAAGAGATAATTGAAGGAAGATTATTTGCATGAATTGAGAATTGTTTTTGAGCGGCTACAATAGTTCAACCTTAAGATGAAATCCTTAAAGTGCGCCTTCGGTGTTACTTCCTGGAAATTCTTAGGGTTTGTTGTCCATCAGCGTGGAATTGAAATTGATCCAAAAAATATTAAAGAAACTTACAAATGCCACCCCCTAAGAACTTGAAGCAATTGCGATCATTTTAAGGAAGGTTGACATATCTTGAACACTTTATTTCTAATTTATCAGGTA
>NW_018189192.1:0-334 GCF_001263595.1 Phalaenopsis equestris
GAACACGAACACACTTTTTGGGCTCGAAATATAAAACACCCCTACTGCTTGGGGGAAACATGATAGAAATGAGCACATAATGTAAATGTATAAAAGCGAAGTTTAAATGTTTTATACGTTGGAATCACAAAGACACAGAAAAAATGGCAGATTAAGAATAAAAGCAGCGATTAAATAGGGGAAACCATTATAGAAATGATTACATAAAAATTGCTTGCTATGTTCTCTCATCCTTTAAGTTGACTTTATCTCTGGTTTCCAATAATGCTTCGTCCGGCTGGTTTAAGGTAGGAAATAAGTTCTAAATTTATGAATTCCAAAATTAATTCTTTCT
>NW_018189193.1:0-334 GCF_001263595.1 Phalaenopsis equestris
GTGATAGATTTTTGTGATATGTAAATACATGAGAATTGTACGGTATGTATGTAAATGCTACATGATAATTTTGTGGTAGGATTATAAGAAATAAATTAATTTTCGTATGGATATTTTAAATTGTTAATTTTAGCCATAAAATTAATATTAAGATGAATAAAAAAGAAATTTGATTGATTAATCATATATTACATTTGTCTTATAATATAATTAACCATCTTAATTGCTTGCATTTAATGCTATCAAATATTAGTCTAATAATCAACAAGTCAACAAGGACAGATTTGTAATAAATATTTTTGCCCAAGTGCTCATAAGTCATGAAATTTTGGTT
>NW_018189194.1:0-334 GCF_001263595.1 Phalaenopsis equestris
AGAGAGAGAGAGAGAGAGAGAGAGAGAGACTTTTTGGCTTTTGCAAGCTTGTTCTAAATAATTTAATTATATATAAATGTGCTACTGCCCACTCCCCACATTCTTCTCAAACACCATATAAAAAAGAAAAGATAATCAGATAAAATAGTGACGTTTTTGGTGCATCTTTATGTACATTACTACGTGCTAGTTGAGTGATAAATGAAACAAAACGCCATTGACTAATTATTTGTATTTATACTCAAACCACATTCCAATACATGTGACAAATTTTTTTATAATAATGGTTAATGCATATCATTATTTAGAGAGAGAGAGAGAGAGAGAGAGAGAG
>NW_018189195.1:0-334 GCF_001263595.1 Phalaenopsis equestris
CCCCCCCCCCCCCCCAACCTAAAATATTTTTTTTAACTTACATTGGGACACTGAGAGTGGTTGGATACCCACAACTATGTGCCTGGACGTCGCTTTGTGAGGACATGCAACTCTGTAGTGGATAACTCTGGATCAAGTTTCTTGTCATGTACACATGATCATATAAGTATCAGTCACATAATTACATAAATATGTACGCTTCTGAATTTTAAGATAATCTTACTAGTCTCCAAAAGTGTTTTGTGTGGGGCATCGAAGCTTCAATGTGGAGTGCGGCCCTCTGTCTCCCTCCGTCGCCTGGTTCTGCTGGTTTGTCTGTCTTTTCCTCTGGTAT
>NW_018189196.1:0-334 GCF_001263595.1 Phalaenopsis equestris
TAGGGTTTTGGATTCAAAAAAGCTTAGGGTTTTCTGTTGTTGTTCGTAGCTCAAAGTAAAGTCACGATTTCTCCTTACCAAAATGGAATCCGAGGCCACGCAGATGGAAACCGAAAAGAGCCTTGTGAGAATGGAGAGTGAAGAGTCGTTGTTAATGGAGAATGAATAAGTTTCAACAATGGAGGCTAATAAATGCAAGAACCATGAATTGAAAAAGCGTAAGAAGAAGGAAATCCAAGAAGGTTCATCCAGGTAAATTTTATTTTGGCGGTTCTACTTTCATTGACAATATTGTTAATAAAGTGTAGAAATTCATCCATATAGTATTAAAGTA
>NW_018189197.1:0-334 GCF_001263595.1 Phalaenopsis equestris
TAATCAACATTCTAAACTAAGACCTATTAGTAGTAGACTAGAACTTTTCTTAAAGAAGTCATTACGTCAGTATCTTTGGGATTGATAGTCCAGACTCAATAGAGCACTATATTTCTGTAATGATGTTATACTTGCATGAGAAGCCCCAGTGTGGAAGGATATCAAATTTTAAGAATTCAATGAAAGTTGTTAGGGAGTGGATCAAGTTTTCTGAAGCCACTACCAGGACTTACAAAATTGTGATAATCGCTGGGCATATCATGTTGCTGCCCAGGTCTCCACCTGGTTAGCCCACATAAGATCGGAGATGGAGTTGAAGATGAGGTCAGAGTTC
>NW_018189198.1:0-334 GCF_001263595.1 Phalaenopsis equestris
TTTATAATATTTAGCTTTCTGATTTATGGTTATCTTTTTTGCTTCTTCCTCACTTTCGTAATTTCTTTCCTTTTATTATTTTGAGTTATAATGACATCTCACCATTTCTTTGGATCTCAAGTAATTTGATTGGATAAATATCTATTATTATCATTTTTATAATTTTTTTCAATTTATTTATATCCTTTGGATAGGGTTCTATGATTATTTTATTCATGGTTACTCAATCATTATAAAAATATTTTTTTCTTCTTTTCTTGTAAAATTTGATATGTTAAGATATATTTCATCATATTTGAACGGTGTTCCAAATATTTTTTTGTGGGCAAGTTTA
>NW_018189199.1:0-334 GCF_001263595.1 Phalaenopsis equestris
TGTCATTTCTTGTGACGTCTGCATGTAGCCTGTATATAGCCTGCTCATGCACATGCAGACAAGCAACTGTCCGGCACAACTAGATTATAAGATAAGATGGTTGCAAAGATAAATCTCGGCTATTGGTGATCCACATCACATGTATATAAGTGGAATTTACCTAGAAGGATGAATGCATAAATAGTTGGTCTTTAAATTTTATTTTTTTAGCATTTAGATAAAAAACACTTAATTTATTTATCACTAATATTTAAATGAAAAATATTTTGATAAAATCAAGACTTTATGTCTGAAAGTTTAGAAAAAGACAAAATTGATGAGTTATATATATATA
>NW_018189200.1:0-334 GCF_001263595.1 Phalaenopsis equestris
TTTTTTTTTATAGATATGAAATTTTAAGAACCAAAAAGAATATATTCATTAAAATAATTATTGAGTTTCTTTTATGTGAAGCACGCTTAAAGCTATACTATTTATTTTAACATTTTGATAAAAAATAAATATGGGTCCTGCCACATTTAACTCTTCAAATTTCTTAAATATAAAAAAAAAATTATGTTAAATGATTAATGTGACATAATTATCATTTACATAATATCAAAGATGCATTATTTATGCTGAAAGTGATTGGAGGGTTTACACAAAAGTTTATCAGACATAAAGAATAAATTTATTTATCAATTGGTGTACTCAGTTTTAAGCTGAT
>NW_018189201.1:0-334 GCF_001263595.1 Phalaenopsis equestris
GACTTTAAAATCAAATTATCATTCTTTCTCATCATTTTCTCTCAAATTGAAAACTTGTGTTTGATTAAAACTTTTTGATAGACTTTTCTCAACATCCCCTGCCATCACATATAATTATCTACAAAGACTTGATTAGCATTTAAGGGCTCTGTGGAGCCAAATTTCAAGCCTTGGAACTTAGATTAAGATTTGAGATTAGAATAAATGTCAATAGTATTTATGGGTAACTACTTACCTTCATTGTCTCAATTGAACTAGCTTTTGATATAATTATCATCACGGTTGGACAAAGGGAACCACTGAACAAAGGAAAATATGTTGAGATTTTCATACA
>NW_018189202.1:0-334 GCF_001263595.1 Phalaenopsis equestris
AAGGAGTGCGAACTTCCAGTAAAATGCCGCAACGTGGAGGTTATTCGGAGGTTGTTGAAATGAAACCGTGAAGATTATTGATGGGTTATTGAGGTGTTATTATGATGTTATTGCGGGTTATGCAGATGCAGAGATTATTGAGAGGTTATTAGAGTGTTATTATGAGGTTATTGTGGAATTTAACATCGGAAGTCATTGAAAATTTGTTTAGAATGTAAAAATGTAGATTATTAATAAGTTATTGAGATGTTATTAGTGCATTATTAAAATTAACACTCAATTAACGCTCATTAATCCTTAAATATGCTCCCACGTAAGGCACATGACGTCCGTA
>NW_018189203.1:0-334 GCF_001263595.1 Phalaenopsis equestris
AAAAAATATATCCAAGCAATGTTTAGCTAATTTATTCACATACTTCCACATGCCCTAGATTTGGAGTTGGAATATAATGTTGGAATATTTTGACAAGTGATATTTGCAATCCACATTTTCAATATATTTTAGTATAAATCAATGATGTTTTAGTATTTTTTTCAAAGTATTGATGATTTTTGTAAACATCTAAATACTTTCAAAATTTTGATTCATAAAAATGGTTCAATTAAATTATTAGGTCATAATATTTCAAACACTTATATAATCCTTATTAGTAGAAGCATTGAATTTGAAGAAAAGTATTCAATAATACTATAAACAAAAAAAAAAA
>NW_018189204.1:0-334 GCF_001263595.1 Phalaenopsis equestris
TCTCCTAGGTTTGGGGAGCTTCGACTTCATCCGTCGAAGCTTCTGTCTGCACGTTGACAACGACAGAAGACAAGGCTTGAGTAAACATTACCTCAGGACGAGTTACTACCGAAGCACCTTCTGACTATCAGATACAACTCTAGAAAAGGAAAAGGGATGTCAGTGGTTGTCTTGACATAAAATCTTAAAGCAAAACTAACCCTAGGAGTGTAAACGAGTTGAGTCAAGCTGGTGCCAAACTTGGTTTGGGCTTGAGCTTGATCTTGATTAATTTTATCAAGCTCGAGCTTAAGTTTATGAGTTCGAGCCGACTTGTTTATTATAAAAGAGAGAA
>NW_018189205.1:0-334 GCF_001263595.1 Phalaenopsis equestris
CTTGTTTTATGAATGACACAGACAAAAATTTTATGATGCTCAAAGGGCAATGCGTTGAAATTATTAAAAGTAAAATAAACTTGTGATCACATCAGGGAAGCCCTTAACTTCCTGCTGCGAAAGAGCATATACTCGGAGTTGAGTATTTTGCTGAGTCTGACTTGCATTTGGCATTAATCATGAAGATTCAGTTGTAATCGGTCTACCATAGCTCCTCCGAGGTAGTGCAGCGCTGCCCCTAGAATCTGCTAGAGCCTTCTGATCCAATTTAAAGCAAATCCTCGTCACATGTCCTGGCTGGTGGCACCAAAAGCAGGAATTGACCATTTCTTCA
>NW_018189206.1:0-334 GCF_001263595.1 Phalaenopsis equestris
GTGAAAAAGGTCCAAGTAAACATGCATTTAAGAGATTATAGGCAAGAGGATGTAATTGATGCCTTAGCAGTAGTGGAATTGAATTATTTGGTTCTAATAGATGAGACTTCATTTAAGGATGTTAACCAAATATCGGATGATTTTAAAGATATTTATTCTAACGAGTTTTCTAATGAATTATCATCACTAAGGGATATAAAGAATGTTAATAATCTAACTCTTGGATCATCATTATTTAATATATCTCATTATAAAATGAATACAAAAAATGTTGAACTTAAGAGGTGAGTTAATGAATTACTTAAGAGTTCTTATGATGTAATTGGTCTGCTAA
>NW_018189207.1:0-334 GCF_001263595.1 Phalaenopsis equestris
ACTAAAGAAAACAATTAAAATTAACAAGTAGAAATCTATACATTTTCGTTGTTCTTGTCTTCTATACATATTTGATCATCTTCTATACAATTAGAACCACTTTTGTCACGACCCGACCCGAGGCTTGAAATTAATCAATACGGGAACGGACGGTCGAACAATGAAATATCAATTCTCTGTTATTTTAATTCTATGACTGGAAGTTTAATATTCAAAAAATACGTGAAAAAGCTACTAAAGAAAGTAATTAAAAATAATAAGTAGAAATTTTTATATTTCCATTTATCGTTCTCATCTTTTATACATATTTGATCATCTTCTCTTCATCTTATTC
>NW_018189208.1:0-334 GCF_001263595.1 Phalaenopsis equestris
AATGGATGACTTTGACTTTTGGTTCAAAGATTTTCAAAATTTGTATTTTAAAATAATAAATTGAATTTCTTACGTTTCTTTGAGTGATAATATATTGCAGAATTAATTATTTAATGAAATTCAGTTTGAATTATTAAATTAAGATTAATCTGATTTATTATACCGAGTTTTGATGGTCCCACAAAATTGAGAAAATATTACGTCCCAACATTCAATCACAAGAGGTCGTGTCTGGCGCAAATTTACATATATGGTGACACGACCTTTCGTGATTGGACGTCTTGGCTTGCGGATGTCCTAACGTAATAATTTTTCTGAAAATTGACTCGATACA
>NW_018189209.1:0-334 GCF_001263595.1 Phalaenopsis equestris
AAAGCTGCAGAAATCATTTTCCTCATTAAAAATAGAAATTGTAATGATAACGTGCGTCCCACAAATACTATCCCAAAAAGGGAAAAAAAATGGCTCAGATATTCTAAGCAATCTTCCTATATAGAAATTGCATATAATTTTATCATCTTACATTTAAATCATTGTAATATAAACTTCGATTGACTATCAATGAATGAACTGCACGCTTCTCATAATAAATTAAGTAATTTTGCAGTCCAATATAACCCATTCTTATCATAACATTTGCTATATATTTTTTCATGTCAAAATACAATAATTTCCTTACTCTCAAATAAATATAGTAAAAAAAAAA
>NW_018189210.1:0-334 GCF_001263595.1 Phalaenopsis equestris
TGGGTTTGAAGTGTGTTGGTCTGTGGCTTTGGGTTGGGGTGTGTGCTTGTGATGGTCGTGTGTTTAAAGTGTCCTGAGTGTGGCTTTGTGTTTGTGTGTGTGCTTGTGATGGTTGTGCATTTGAGGTTTGTTGGTTTGTGGCTATGGGTTGGTGTGTGTGCTTGTGGTGGTCGTGGCTAATTTTCCATATTATGTTACAATAAAGTGCCCTTACTTCAAAAGCTTTTTTTATTTTTCAAATTTTCCGAGTGGTTTAAATGTTGAACCAAGAGAGAGTGCAATAAAGCCCATTGAAGATAAGATTTTGAAAAACAAATTTAGTTGCAATCAAGAT
>NW_018189211.1:0-334 GCF_001263595.1 Phalaenopsis equestris
AAACTATAAAACTTGGTTTTTGAAATAAAAATATACTTTCTATTTATTTACTCAATAAAATTAATTAAAAATTAGGAAAATTTAAATATATTAAAAAATTCACAAAATTGATTCTCAGTTATCTACTAGCCTAGGTTAACCTCCTATAGTTTCTTCAGAATAGAAGAATATATTTTGTTTAATTAAACGAATTAACTTTAATAATTCCTATTTTTTAACCTAAAAGAATCATTAAATTAAAAAAAAAACCAGAAATTTATGAATTCTTCTCTGATGTTTTAATTGGTCCATGTGTAGGATAACACCAAAGTTTCAAAGTCATTTGAGTTAAATT
>NW_018189212.1:0-334 GCF_001263595.1 Phalaenopsis equestris
TTTTTTTTTTGTTTTTAGAAAATATAACAAGAGACGAAGTATTCTTTATCTTCTCCATTTTTATATCGAACTTCTCTACTTTTTTATTCTTCTATCTCTGCATTCAACAATATCTAACATATAACTTGAAAGAAATATGATATGCTTCTTTAAATTGAAAGATAAATGCTATATTATCATTTCAATGGTTGAATTAATTAGATTTTTTTTTTGAGTTTAAATGCATGACACTCTTTATTTTAGTAAATTGTTGAATAAATGTGATCTTAAATAATTTGAGGGATTTGTAAATAGAACACTCAAAGTTTGCATTTATATATGTTAGCATGCAAAT
>NW_018189213.1:0-334 GCF_001263595.1 Phalaenopsis equestris
CTCTCTTCATCTTTGAAATTTGTTCATGGACAACCATCAATGGTTGATTGGAATCCCACCTAAGGGACCTCAAAATCCGCTTCTCATTATACAAATATTACATCACAATGCATAACAATACATCAAATACATAATCTATGCAACCTCAGCTATCATTATTAAATGAATGTATTTTTCACTTGATCTGGGTGACATGTCATTTTCATTCATATTATGTGAAATAAAGTTTAAATTAAAACTATTCTTACTTAAATTAATTATTAAATTTAATTTAATTCTTGCAATGCAGAAGAAAAAGCCCAGTTTACACTTACTGGTGGGTTGTCATGGTCAC
>NW_018189214.1:0-334 GCF_001263595.1 Phalaenopsis equestris
AACAAAAGGAAGCAAGTTTCATCCCTTTTAATTTAAGAACATCATCTAAAGGGAGCAAATTATGAAAATATTTCCACAGAAAAAAAGACATAGAAGGAGAGATGTATTAATGCCATGTGTAAGTGCTCCATTTCCAGTGAGTGAAAGTTTGTAACTGAGAATATAGCAGTTTAGTAACCGAGGTTATTCCCTGAAACTTCCAAAAAGGAACATCCTTATCCTACTCTTTAATAGAAGGAGCCAGCTCACCCACTAAACAAGTTATTTTAGATAAGTTCCAGTTAGCATCAGTTCAACAATCAGATACCAGCAGATGAGTATCTGTTAGATCATT
>NW_018189215.1:0-334 GCF_001263595.1 Phalaenopsis equestris
TTAAAGTTTGACGATAGTATTCTTTAACAAGACTATGATTGGGCCTTCAATCTTACCTATGAGGAAAACAACAACACGCTACTCTTAAAGTTGGGGTTCGCATTGCATGCTGAAATTTTGCAAATGAATATCAAAGTCTAGCAATGATTCGCCAAAACTCTGTTGAGCTAACATCAAGTTACTCATGGTAACTTGGTGGTGGGCCTCAATGAAGCTCTTTATAAATGCATTCTCTATCTCGAAGAATGTTTTGAAGCTATCGCTTGGTAAGTCAACATACCATTCAAATACAAACTCTAACAAGCTAGTGACATAAAGACTAGGTAGCAATGCA
>NW_018189216.1:0-334 GCF_001263595.1 Phalaenopsis equestris
GCCGAACACGAACACACTTTCTGAGCTCGAAATATTTGATTTCGAGCCAAGTCACCCCAAAATTGGCATATTTTGGGCATTTAAAACACGAGCGAGCCCAAGCTTGAAATTGAAACGAGCTAGGTCAAATTGAGTTATTTGGACCAGTTTTAGCTCGGAATCAGCTCATTCCAAAAAAAAAAAAATGAAGCTAATTTGCTCAAGTTGACTTATTTGGGTTCATTCCAGCTCAAAATTAGCTCCTGACTCGTCACATTCAACTTTACTTTGCATTATATATGTATTATATTTTTATTAATAAATAATATTATGTGCCAACCTCGACAAAAAAAAA
>NW_018189217.1:0-334 GCF_001263595.1 Phalaenopsis equestris
TTTATTTCAATGAACTAGTTTATTAATACTTATTTTTTTTTATTTATGTAATTTTATTCCAAGAAGTTTGCTTGCAACTTATATATTGTTTTCTTTAATTAATCTATACTAATTAGATGTCAATTTAAAATTTAGTCAATTGCTTATTTAGATTTGCAAAATCATTTGTTATATATTATATATCAAAAATCAAATACTCATTTGTTTTTTTAGCTTGTTTAATAACTTTATATGAAAAATCAGGTACATATTAAAATTTAAATTTTACATAAAAAATCAAGTAGTCAATCGAGTTTTAGTTTGTTTAACTAATATAAACAAACCAAATACAAAA
>NW_018189218.1:0-334 GCF_001263595.1 Phalaenopsis equestris
AAAAAAAGTTAATACAAAGTTGATAATTTTTTAATTAATATGTAACAGTTATTAATCATGCCTATATCATTATAATTATTTAATATGTCAATCATCATTTAGATTTTAAATTTTAATTTCAATCTACTAAATTTTTATTTATGAGAGCTTGCTTCAAAAAGAACTAAAATTTTCGGTTATTATAATATAAAATTTTAAAATTAATTGGTGAAAGCGTAATATTGAAATTTTGGATGGCTTATACGTAATATTAAATTAATTGAAATTTACAAACTTATTTTCACTTCCCCTCCCCTACGAAAAATATTATATCAGGACTCCTAACGTAGAACTA
>NW_018189219.1:0-334 GCF_001263595.1 Phalaenopsis equestris
ACAACCGCAAGATGGGAACTATGCTATACAAAACAAAGTGTACGCCATAAGAGCCACCTCTTGAAACCTGAATGGGACAAAGTGCTACATTGTGAGAGCCACCTCTCGAATCTATAAAGACGACCTCTAGAGTCCTATCTGCCATGTGGATAATTCTATGAAACGAAAATTGACGAGGACATCAGGTACTTAAATGGGGGAAATTGTGAAACCTCTTATGTAGAATGAAGATGAACTCTTAAATATTGAGGTGTCTTCTGATGTAATGGTTAGAGTTTCAACGTAAACTCTGAAGTTAAGTGTGCTCATATGGGATCACTCTTAAGATGAGTGG
>NW_018189220.1:0-334 GCF_001263595.1 Phalaenopsis equestris
AGTTTACATGAAAAATATTTACTGTGGAACAAACTAATTAGTATGGGGGTGGCCATTACTGATAAGTGGTTGGTGGGAGAAGATTTCAATATGGTTATGGAGCCTGAGGAGAGAAGGCGTGGTCGGGCTTGTGATATTAGTTTCATGAATCGTTTTTGTAACAATATCATGGAGGCTGGTTTGTTTGATTTGGGTTTTTCTGGTTCTCAGTTTACTTGGAGAAGGGGTTTGTTGGCTCAGAGATTATAACATTTTATTTGGCAATCATGTTTTCATTGGGTATTACCCTATTGTGAGAGTCTTGCATTTAAATCACGCCTCATCGGATCATAAC
>NW_018189221.1:0-334 GCF_001263595.1 Phalaenopsis equestris
AGGCCTTCTTGACACTAATTAAAAAGGATGCTAAATTCATTTAGGAAGACAAATTCCAGCAAGCCTTTGAGGACGTTAAGCAATATTTAAGGACACCTCCATTTTTGGTAGCCCATATCTAAAGAAAATCATTGACACTTTATATTGCGGCCTTGGATAACTCTCTCGGAACCCTGTTAGCTCAGGTCAACAATAAGGGTAAGGAAAACACACTCTACTACTTGATTCACCGTCTAATACCAATGGAGGTAAAGTATCCGCTTGTTAAAAATAATTATCTAGCTTTAATTTTCACCGCCTGACAGCGACTTTATATATGATTAAAAATACAAGA
>NW_018189222.1:0-334 GCF_001263595.1 Phalaenopsis equestris
GGTACCTCAAAGATGTCTGGAGACTTCACAAACTCTGTTATAGCTCGGACAGCTTCCTCTTTTTCCTCATTCATTGCAAGAGCTTCCTCAGTGGAAAAGGTAGTTAAGTACTTAGACAAGATGACAAAGGATTCTTTGCATGTGCTGCAAAGGAGAAAAAATATATCATCTAATGTTAATAATCATACAAACAGACATAGCAAACCAAATCATTCATATAAAAAAGTTGCAAACTAAAATAAAATTTTCATACGTACTTTTTACTATCCTTTAAAATGTTAGAGATGGCCAAAAAAAGCTCTCTCTGATCCTCTTTTCCAATATTCCATTCTTG
>NW_018189223.1:0-334 GCF_001263595.1 Phalaenopsis equestris
TTGAGGAAATGGTGAGCAGAGCCAATATCATTCTTGTATGCTTCATTTCTCTCTATATTTTGAAGTTATTGGAGTATTATTTCGGCAAAGGTATGCATATGATTGTAGAGAAAATAGTGAATATATCATGAAATTTTTAGGGGCATTTACGTAAATACCACTTAATATTTATGCATTTACATGTCTAACACCTAAATTTTGTTTTTTTCTTACATTTATCGTATTTATCAAAATTTTCATATTAAATAAAAATTATAACTATTTTAACTTTTTAAAAATGAAATATATTTTTTCATGCATAAATAAAATATCATATATATATATATATATATAT
>NW_018189224.1:0-334 GCF_001263595.1 Phalaenopsis equestris
TCCCAGAGGACAATGAGTCTTCACAATGGATTCCTCAGAAAAAGACGATCAACGATTGTTCAATCGGTCATACGACTTTCCGACTGATTGAATGATTACCATATGACTAAGCCAAGCAATTATAAATATGAAAGAAAGCATAAGGAAGTTGCAAATGCAGAACGGCGTCAGCAATGGTTGAAATGTCAAAATATGCCAAATTCGGTTATTAATATCTAAATGTATAATGAGTTAAAAATAATTATAATGTTCCCATTAAATGAGGGACAATGTTGTAGTTTATGGGACCATTTCCTATGACTTTTAAATAGAAGGGTCATTCCCATAGAAAAGA
>NW_018189225.1:0-334 GCF_001263595.1 Phalaenopsis equestris
TTTTTTTGTTATACTTAATTTTAATAGATTTATCCTTTGGTGAAATTAATTTCAATTAATTTAATTTTGGTTAAGATTGATTTTAACAAATTTAATTTTTAGTAAACTTAATTTTAACTGATTTAATTTTGGTTAAAGTTGGTTTTAATAAATTTAATTTTTAGTGTAATTGATGTTAGTGGATTAAATTTGGTTTAAATGAGTTCTATTTTTGTTGAAATTGATTTTAATGGATTAATTTTTGTTGGTATTGTCTTAATGGATTTTTTTAAATCTTAAGTTTGATTTTGTTCAATTTTAATTTTAATCTAGATTTTGAGTTTTTATTGTTTTT
>NW_018189226.1:0-334 GCF_001263595.1 Phalaenopsis equestris
TGTGATCAGCGACAAACTACATTTGCAAATGAGCTGTAAAGAAAGAAGAATGAATATTCTGACTGACATAAGCTATTTGTGACTTGCCATTCTATTGCGTAACTCCATGATTATGAGTTCTAATCCAAGCAATTTCATCTGTTAACATGTGTAAAAATTAGTAAGACTTGATTACACATTTTATTCTTATGCATTAAGTGTGTGGAATCAATCCCGCAATGTGTAGTCATCTGCCTATATCCCCACAATTTGATGCCCGATTTTGCATTACCTACTAACTCTTGTGATTATAACAAGGGAAGGCCCAAGCTCTACAAAATTCAGCCCAGGCTTT
>NW_018189227.1:0-334 GCF_001263595.1 Phalaenopsis equestris
TAACTTTAGCTTACAAAGAGTTAATATCGTATTAAACATATATCTATGTTCAATCTCAAAGATCTCATTTCAACAAGGACATGAAATGTGTCATTTGAACATGTGATTTAGCTTCCAAATGAAATCATAAAAAAACTAGTAATTATTGGGGCCCTCTAACTGGGCGGATTGATCCCTATTTTCTACCTAATCAACTAAATTGATGACTAATACACAACCATGAATTTTGCATAAGATATATTATTTTTCATTGACATATAGTCTTCAAAATCTTTTATTAAAAAATTTAATTCAAAAAATAATCTCCCATACTGTGCTAGTACGGCAAGCTAAA
>NW_018189228.1:0-334 GCF_001263595.1 Phalaenopsis equestris
TGTTTCTATTTTCATTTTTATGTTTTCCTTTTGTATTGCCTTCTTTTTTTCTCCATTTATTTCTTTCTTAAGCGGGGTTATCTATCATTCCTTTAAAATTGACGAGGAAATGGATAAAAAAATCGCTTGAAATTTGTTCCTTAAGGCTTTTTTCTCAACGGAAAGTACTTGTAGTATTATTTGGAGGTCAAATATATTTTGAATCATAGAAGCAAAACTATTTGTGATGCAAGGATAAGGCTGCACTCATCAACTTCTCCTTAGATTGGTGGGAAGCCTCATGCATTTGGTTAAGCAGCCCCTATTCTCTCAAAGGGTGTTTAACGAATCCCAT
>NW_018189229.1:0-334 GCF_001263595.1 Phalaenopsis equestris
CATATTTTCAAATCCATCGAAAAAGTTGACCGACAATCTTCCATAGCCGTCGACCATTCCCTTCCTTGCCAGCTGTCCTACCGCCACATTTACTACCTTAAACCAGCTATCCAACCTTCCAGAATCTGCTGCCCAGCCTTCCAATTCTCCACCTGCACTCCCCTGGCCTTCCGAACCCTGTTACCAACCAACCCATGCCTTTCCCTAGTTGTGTCGTCGATTTTCCTGCACTCCCCCCTGCTATCCAGCCTTTCAGTCAACCGTATGTCCTTCCCCCACCTTCCTTAACCACTACCGCAACCTCTTCTTTCTCTCATAATTCCTTCCCCTCCAC
>NW_018189230.1:0-334 GCF_001263595.1 Phalaenopsis equestris
CATCGCAAGTCGATGAATGAGAATATAAAGGAGGGTAGTGTTAATGATGAAAATTAGTGGCTATTAAGTGTTGAACTTTGATATATAGTTGTCTTTGATTTTGTGTTAAACATTGATTTGTAGGTGTCTGCGTGTCTTATGTCTGTATGTCTGTGTGTTTGTCTATTTTCTTGTATCTGCTTATCAGTTTATGTATGATTTATGTTTGTTTGTTTGTTTGTTTAGAACTGATGGATATGTTTATGTGTTCAAATTGTGTTTGTGAGTTTTATATGTGATTTTTGGTTTGATATTTGTATTGAGGTGGTATATTTTTGGCTCTCGAGATGCTCAT
>NW_018189231.1:0-334 GCF_001263595.1 Phalaenopsis equestris
GCGAATTGCTGAGTCCAGGATCGAGCAATTGCATCATATTTCGCTCTGTCGGTTTTATACACATGAGCAATCTCTGGCTCGAGCGGGTTGTCCGGGTTCGGGTCCGTCAAAAGGGAGCTGATTGACAGTAAAATCTGCAAAAAATTGTGACGTATAAAAAGGATCGAACAAAACTTGCGAGGAAATTGAGATGCTTGATGTTGTGATATGATACCTTTGATATGTTAATAGCAGGGCTCCACTGATCTTCGAGAATGTCAAGGCATATCCTGCCTCTGCCATCAATGTTTGGATGGAAAACTTTGGTATTGAAGGTGATCTGCCATATATATAT
>NW_018189232.1:0-334 GCF_001263595.1 Phalaenopsis equestris
AAAAAGTGAAAACGCGTTAGTGCCGTTGTTTTGTTTGGTAAAATTCGAACGGACGCTTTTCTCCGGATGCAGCGGATCGACACCATGGAAGCAGGACCCGCTTGATTTGATGCAGGTAGGTTTCAATTATTTGCAGGATCCGGTTTCTCTCGTCTAAAGCCATAAGATGTCATTGTCGGAGTTCTTAAATTTTCGCTTTCGCATACATATAATTATATGCATAATTTAGTTTTTCGTAATTTTACTTTGCAATGAAGTTATTAATAAATTGAAAATTTTGAACTTCGAAATCTGGTTAGGTAATTATAAATTTTACTTTGTATTTTCAAAATTT
>NW_018189233.1:0-334 GCF_001263595.1 Phalaenopsis equestris
TATAAAAATGCGTATAAAAATACTATATATTTTAACTTATCAAGGGGTGATGATGGTCCTCGGGGGTGGTGCAAAATGCCTCTTTTTGTCGTCACTTTAGAAGCTTCTTGTGCAACCAATGGTGGCTTTTTGGTCATTTTGGAGGAGTTGTGTTGTGCTTAACTAATTGATCCTTTTCATTTCGAAGGATTGGCACATTTGGTATCAGGAGCTAAGGGAGAGCCGAGAGAGAGAGAGAGCTGTGAGGAATTCTTGGGGAGAGCATAGGTTCTTCTTCCTTCTGCACTGCTCCTTCATTTTCTTCTTTTTCTTCCCCTCTATTTTTTCTCTTGGT
>NW_018189234.1:0-334 GCF_001263595.1 Phalaenopsis equestris
AAGTCTATCTTGATGTAAATCAGGATATCTTATAAATAAATTATAAGAGATAATTATTTTTTATTGTAATTAAAGTTAAACAAAATGATTTAAACTTGGTTTTGTTGTCATATAAATGCATTATTATCCTGTTAGTCTTCTCTAATTATGTGGATTTCAAATGATCTACTCTTTTATTCCTTCATATTTACTATTTTTCAGATAAATGCAGCATACTGAACTATCTGTCCTGGACTAGGTCAAGTCAAATTTGCCAACATATATCAATAATTATTTTGAATTGGCGATTTCATTAAGAAATAATTTCGGTTCCACTGAATCAAGTACTATATAT
>NW_018189235.1:0-334 GCF_001263595.1 Phalaenopsis equestris
GAACCTCGCAGAGCATGTCCTGAAGGCGGTCGCTCCCCTAGCTCTCAAATTTCCTCGGATGTGGGATTCGTGCTCAGGACATCAGAAGAACTATTTCTATAAAATGAATTGAAAAAATATTAGTTTGATAAACATATAAACATAACTTAAGAGTATTGTGTTTAGTATATTTTGCAAACTCCTTGAACCACATATCTCAATTTGTTACGAGGATCTCCTTCCATGACAAGTACGGAAAGTCATACTTGCTCCAAATAATATCTCGAATAACATGGATGGCAACTGTAGGGCAAAAAAATCTGTAAACAACATTTGATTAGTTTTTTATTAAATT
>NW_018189236.1:0-334 GCF_001263595.1 Phalaenopsis equestris
CATATCGACAGATAAGGAGGTTAGGTGGTGGTGGATCCGATTATGAGGCTTTTGTTCAGCATGTTGGTATCCCTTCAGTTGATATGAGATTTGGAAGAGGTATCCATGTTTTTTTGTTTGTAAATTTTATATCAACTTTTTAAGGATCTTCTATTCTTAATTTTTTAATTTTTTCTAAATATTTCTCTTTTGGGGTTGCTGGAAGTTTCTAATCTATTGCTGAAATGATTTATAGATTATCCCGTGTACCACTCCATGTATGATGACTTCTTATGGATGCAAAAATTTGGAGATCCGTTGTTTCATAGGCATGTGGCAGGTAGTTTCTGCGTTT
>NW_018189237.1:0-334 GCF_001263595.1 Phalaenopsis equestris
TCTTAGTAATGTTAGTTCTGTCGAAGATCATTAAACGATCAAACATTGCTCGTAATTTATTAAGACGTCTCCCTCTAATAGTGTATGCCAATGTAGCTAAACTAGTCCTCTCATCGATATACTTGTTTCATAATTTATCTCCATGTGAAAAACCAATCATAAACCAAAACATCCTCGTATCCGCAACTTTTAACTACATTACTTGCATTCCTTTGTAACAAATCTAAGAATGAAGCATTTCATATGATATAAAAGTTTTTATTTCATTGTCTAACAAGAAATCTAATTTTCATTTTGACAATCAAAATTTGATTTCCTATTGAAGGAAGAAATG
>NW_018189238.1:0-334 GCF_001263595.1 Phalaenopsis equestris
AGTATTATGTAGGAATTAAAAGTAAGAAACAATGCAGTCACACATTCAAACAAATTTAAAATTGTATGTTTTTGGATTTTGCAAGTAAAGATAGAAAATAAAGGAACAAAAAATAATGAACACTACAATTTTCAAGTATAAGGCCTAAAAGTTCAACTAGAATTTCTTGAATCAATTCCGTCTTAGTTTCTCGACAACGACATCAAAAAATTGACACACAATAAGTGTTGTAAAGTACGTGCATCTCACACAAGTATACATGGCGTATCAGTAATACTGAGTTGAAGTTTAATTGCCAGTCCCACAGGGAACAAAATGAATCTAATTAAGAAAT
>NW_018189239.1:0-334 GCF_001263595.1 Phalaenopsis equestris
TTCCTGCTTGGAAAAATACTGTGGAAGAATAAATTCTTTCCCTTGAAGAGAATGATATTTGGATCATAACAACTTTGCCACCTGGAAAGAACTGTAGGGTGTAAATGGGTATTCACCATTAAATACAAAACTGATGATAGCATAGAAAGGTTCAATATTATACTTGTAGCAAAAAGGTTCACTCACTTCTACAGAATCGACTAACAGTAGACATTTGCACCAATAGTGAAACTCAGCACAGTATGAGTATTACTGCCATTGGTTGTCAACCAAGATTAGCCCTTACATCAGCTAGACATTAAAAAATGCATTCTTGATGGGGACCTTGAAGAAG
>NW_018189240.1:0-334 GCF_001263595.1 Phalaenopsis equestris
CTCCACCATTTAAAAATTTTGACAGCCTTGGCTAGTTAACGACCTATTCATTCTTGATGACCATTAGAATGTTGACACGTGAGGTGTTGAGTGAAGTGTATTCTTTACTGATTGATGCTCATAACTCCCCTATGGTCCGAACTTTTTTCATTATGAGATTTGATCGAAATTCTTGGCATTATTTTTGTGCTTGCTCCCCAATCGCTCGAATCACTTCTTAAGTGCGCTGATGACTTCAACTGTACAGATTTGAACTTTAACACGACAAACAAGATCAACAATTGCCTATCCTGAGCCATTCCTACCATCCTCTTCCAAAATAATATTTGAATAT
>NW_018189241.1:0-334 GCF_001263595.1 Phalaenopsis equestris
GAGGAGGTGCTGCCCTAGATAACCACTTCCTCCGATGACGAGAACCCGCGTCCTATCCGCCATTGTCACTCCCTCTCTCCCTCTCTCCGTCTCTCCGTCTCTCCGTCTCTCCGTCTCTCCGGTAATACGGTTCCTGACTTGCAGCATATTAGCCTGACACATTGCTAGTACCGAGACAATACCGCTACAGTTTTATTTTAGATATATTTTCGAATGTACTAATGACACATAATTTACGTATTTATTTATATATTTATTTATATATTCAATTTTTAATTTTTAAATATTTACATTTATAACCTTTTGCCTGAACTTCAGAAGTCAAAATCCAAAT
>NW_018189242.1:0-334 GCF_001263595.1 Phalaenopsis equestris
AGAAGACTATTATAGTAATTTAGAGCTCAATCGAGAGGGGGGTTTTAGATATTGGCATTATTTTTGTGATATTAAGCATTTGAGAGTAATGCTTATGTAAAAAAAAAAATATTAGGTGTTAGATAAATAAATATATAAGAATTGTGTGATATCTATTTAAATGGCCCTATTTTAAAAAGCTTTTAAAATATATTAAAATTCTAGATTTTCATTATAAATTATAAAAAAAATATTTAAAGTTTATATATATTTTTTACTTTCTTATTATTTTCTTAATCACTTGTCATTTTATTAAACATACTTCCTTAAATCAAAATTTGTATGGCCAAAATCC
>NW_018189243.1:0-334 GCF_001263595.1 Phalaenopsis equestris
TGATTTTTTCAAAAAAAATAAAAATTTATAATAGCAACTGCTCCTAACTTATCAACAAATTATTTTTAATCATTTTATTAATAGATTATTTAATAAGCTGCAACTGCCCCAAATAGAAACTTAATCGATCAAACTATGGCCCAATCAATGCTTTAATGTTCGTGCTCCATTTGATTATGGACCCCATCACCAGCTATATCTCACATAGTAGGGCCCATTACATACTGAGGAATCGATCTGATCTAGTCCGTTAAAAAAGAAAAAATGCCACGTCAGATACCACCCACGTCGGGGTAAGGAGGGGAAGAATTGTTTTAATGTTGATAGGGAATAC
>NW_018189244.1:0-334 GCF_001263595.1 Phalaenopsis equestris
AAAATGTAAAACGACTTCTGTAGTAAGTACCTATAACTTCGGTTCAAACATAATTTTAGAAAGCAACAAGCAACGCACTTTGCTCCAATCAATTGCATCAAATATAATTAAAAAAAAATTAAATAATTCATTATTGAATTGAATCTAGCGGGCAGCAGCTTTGATCTGATTAATTTGTTGTCTGAAAATTCCATTGTAAAATGTAGAGCACCTTTATATTGTTCAACCCATAAGTTTTTTTGAGTACTTTCAACCCAGAAATTCTTTGAGTAATTCTTATGCATTTACATTTCTAAAACCTAAATTTAAATTTTTATTACTCAAATCTTTTTTT
>NW_018189245.1:0-334 GCF_001263595.1 Phalaenopsis equestris
GCAAGTTCACCTCGAGTACACCCACCCGTACGTACGAATCATCCTCATCTAATATTATAAAAGATTTTATATTTTCCAGCCAAAGTTTTCACATATATTAATGTAATAATAAGATCATATTTAAAATAAAAAATATAAAAAATCATATATATAAAGAAATCTCATAATTTCATTCAACTAGATGGAAATGAATCATTTCCTAATTACTAATTCAAACCAAATTTCATGTTCCACATATGGTTACACACAAAGCAATACAAATTTATTTGAAGGATTACAAACCACAACCAACCTCATACAATGCAAATACATAGGGACATAAACATTGCTAAAT
>NW_018189246.1:0-334 GCF_001263595.1 Phalaenopsis equestris
TTTTTTTGTGATTGTAGCAAGCTTGTAAAATGGTTGAATTTTTTGGATTATCTGCAATAATATTTCATGACAATAACTTTCTTACAATTACTTTGACTTATATGGGACTATGAATTCTTATGGTGAAATGGACAATATGACACTTATCAATGATTTATACATATTAGGCCTACGGGTTGGTTGCATCTTAGATTATACAATTTAAATCTTATCTCCTATACATGTTAATTTAGTGTAATTGTTCATAAATAAATGAGTTTTGAGTCAAAGTCATAATTTTAGTCACACATGGAGAAATTATACATTTCTAGAAGCTAGCAATGTTTGCGTCATC
>NW_018189247.1:0-334 GCF_001263595.1 Phalaenopsis equestris
AACCCTAGCTTCTCCACAACCTGATTTGAGATGAATTTATGCGTGACCCAGCTATCTACCAACACCACAATCAATTGTTCCCCGATCCACCTTACTTTCATGGTGTGATTTAAAATAAATCTCACCACTAAATTGAAGGACACCTTCGCCACATATAAATGCAAATGCTCCTCCACCATCGCATCCTCTTCTGATCCCTGAATCTCTGTATCCTCCTCTTGAACTAACAGAATCTGAAGAGTGTATTCCTTGCAACGATGTCTTGGGTGTAATTCTCATCTCAGAAGTAACATAATATTTTTTGCTCTTTTATCCTGCACTTCTGCATCTGTGA
>NW_018189248.1:0-334 GCF_001263595.1 Phalaenopsis equestris
GTATTGTTTCACGAAACACACTGCACGAGCACGTTTAAATCACCAAGTTTAAATTAGTCTATTCAAATCTGAATCAGACTTCATTTGTTATGCACCTAGAGATTATAATCATCTTACTTGAATATTATATAATATTAATATAAATATGTATATTTATATATTAACATTAATATTTATTTATATTTCATATATCTATATATTAATTATAAATAATATTCAAACTCAAATTACATCCTCCCTTCAATCTCTTCAAATTAACTAAAATTTAATCAAATTTTAATTAAGTATTTAATTGTTTTAAAATAATTTATTTACTTTTCAAATTAAATCCATA
>NW_018189249.1:0-334 GCF_001263595.1 Phalaenopsis equestris
AAACCTAGTGTCGCTCGATCCAACACTTCTCATTTCTCCATAGGCATAGACTCATGCTTTCTTGTGATTCCTTGTAAAGACTAGTATAATTTTTTCTGATACACTAAATCCTTCACCTGCATCTTCCAAAAAGTGAAATTCGTCCCATTGAACTTCTCTACCTTTAATCTTGTTTCTTCAGCCATTGCTGTAATGCAAATCAAACCCCGCTCTAATACTAGTATGTTAAGGAAAACTACTATGAAAGAGTCTTCTTTTAATTTCACCACATAATAGGATCACAAGATTCTAGAAAACCAGAACAAAAATTTAAACATAGAAGCACAATCAAACC
>NW_018189250.1:0-334 GCF_001263595.1 Phalaenopsis equestris
ATTTATGATCATAGCATAAATATGATATTTAAAATTAAAATTATAAAAATAAAATAACATTGGAGTCATAGACAAAACAACAGAGCACCACAATGGACACATGACCATCACAATGACATAGCATATAGAAACAAGGATTGTACAATTGACAAGAATACATAATCACAACAATTGTATGATATTTAAAAATCAAAGACAAGAACAAGGAAGTTGTCATGGCATTTATGACATTCGTATAAGGTGTAGCTTTACATATATGATTTGCAACAATATTACAAATGATAAATAGTCAAGACAGATCATGTCATTTTATGAAAACTCTGAAATAATGTGA
>NW_018189251.1:0-334 GCF_001263595.1 Phalaenopsis equestris
CTTGAAATGTGAGAAATGATCATAAGGTGGATTTTCCTTCTTCTAAATTAAATGCACATTCTAAGGCTTGACACTGCTTTATCTCTGTCAAGATCCTCCGCTCCACCAATCTAACTGAGGTTACTAGATATATAACCTCTCTCTCAGTTTCTACATTCAGACCATGAATTCTATCGATATTGGTGCTTTAATTCATCATTTCATCTTTAATGTTACCAGGGGTCCACTCTAGGACTAGGAAACTTCATTATTTTTATACTATGCCAAAATTCAGGTGTTTCTGTTTGTGGTTGGCACGAGCGGCTTCTTCCATTGAAGCCTATCCCTAAGACCA
>NW_018189252.1:0-334 GCF_001263595.1 Phalaenopsis equestris
GTAGGTACATGTAAGTTTCAGGGAGGTTATAGGAGATATAACGCGGATATAACCCACTTCACCCTCTGAATAGCCTCCGATGTAGGCAACGCTGCGTACGCCTTACAAACACAAATATTTTCCATAGACCGTTTCAAATTTACGTCTATTAATTAAAAGAAAATGTTTTGCAGGGCAAAGGGGAGGGTTGTGGCCAAATATGGTGAGAAGAGTGTGTACTTTGATCTTGAAGATTTGCCTAACACCACTGGTCAATGGGATTTGTATGGCTCTGATGCTCCTTCTCCTTACAATCCACTCCAGGTGATTAGTTATATTTACAAACATACCCCGC
>NW_018189253.1:0-334 GCF_001263595.1 Phalaenopsis equestris
TTCTATTTATTGATATTGATTAGTTTTAGTATATTTGGTAATAGGTTGAATTAAACCAAAGTGCTAGAGCATTTTGGAGGAAGGTATTATCTCTTGTTGCAAGTTGGGTAATATAAATAATAAGCATTTGTGTTCGCACTCATGTGTAAAAAGAGAATATAGGTTGTGATGGTTTTTCCATTAAATCAAGGAGTGAAAAAGTCTGGTTGGTGGTTGTTAGTGTTTGTAAAACCCCAAGTGAGGGGATGATTAAACACGGGCAACAACGGTTAGTAGGGTGCAAGACTTTATGACAATATTTTGTCCCAATTAATCTATTGCGATTATTTTTTTT
>NW_018189254.1:0-334 GCF_001263595.1 Phalaenopsis equestris
CAATTTCAGTATAACACTTGAGCTATATAACTCTTTGCTACTTAGAAAATCCCATAAATATTACATATATACTTTTTTTATACTCGTTTCAATAAGAATCTCAACATCAAATATGAAATACATGACTTTATAATGAAAAGAAGCTTCAAAATATCAAGTGTTTAGGTGTGTACTTATTATCAAGAATGTTAACATAATATTCGAGATATCTAATAATGTTCTTCAGAGAAAGCCCCATCATGATGAGATACGTAGCTTCTTACGAGTGATGTTGTTAGCTTTAACAAAATAGTTGAAGTACAAGGCTTTGTAATGAAAGAAGCACCAAAAGTAT
>NW_018189255.1:0-334 GCF_001263595.1 Phalaenopsis equestris
CTGAGCTTTCCTTCCCAATTTAGCAAATTCAAATTCTCAAAGTTGAGACGTAAATTCAAATTCTTATTCCAAGGCTAGTACCAAAATTCTAGTTCCCATCTCAGGGTCTATACCTAAATTCTAATTCCCTTCGCTACCTCTTGGGTTGGATGTGACTCCTTGAGCTTTTCTTCCTAGTGTAGTAAAATTCAAATTCTTCAGGTCAGTACCTAAATTCTAATTCTCATTCTGGGGCTAATACCTAAATTCCAGTTCCCATATTAGGGTCACCACCTATATTTTGATTCTCTTCTCTACCTTTTGGGTTGGATGTGAGTCCCTGTGCTTTCCTTCC
>NW_018189256.1:0-334 GCF_001263595.1 Phalaenopsis equestris
TTTTTTTTGAGGATTTTGGTTTCTGTAGATTTGAATGGGAAATAATTTTGGTGGGAGATTAGGGTTTGTTTTGAAATTGTTTGATTTGTTTTTGAGATGGTTGGGTAATTAAAATGAGCTTTATTTTTTATTCTAATGTAAATTTTGAATATGTATAGTTAATATCTATACTTTTTTTATTTATTTATTTATGTGATGTTTATATTATTTTTCAATTTTTTTTAATATTTGATGGGGGATATATGTAAATATATAAATTCAATATTTAGAGTTGAATATTATAAGTTGAAATAAATAAATGAATTTAAATAGAGCCAAGAAGATATACTATTTA
>NW_018189257.1:0-334 GCF_001263595.1 Phalaenopsis equestris
TGCATTTACACTCTATTCCTTGGGTGAGATTCACACACAAATATGAGGTCAACACCTACATATCACTCAAACCATTAAATCACATCAAAAATACTACAATCATTAATCTTTAAAAGTGTTATTCACATTTTCATGCATAAATTTATGACGCAAGGTGCAATAACTAAAAAACATCAAATTTTCATTCTTAAATATGTAAATGCATAAGAGTTGTGTGATATATATGTAAATTTCCCAACAATGTATTGAAAATGATTGAATAAAAAATTATTTTCTTTTTATCTAAATTTTTGGCTTAATTCCTATCATTAATTTTATTTCCTAATTTTCTTAT
>NW_018189258.1:0-334 GCF_001263595.1 Phalaenopsis equestris
AAAAAAAAACCTTTTGAAGGCTTGGGATGATTACTATAGGACAAAGCGGCGAACTCGTTCCATATATATGTAGCTTGATCAAAGGTTCAAAAGTTGCAGGAGATGATTTTGTCTTTTCCAGCTCTCATTCCAATTCTATGTCGCTTCTAATTTTATTTTTTGCTCCGTGTTGAAGAATCTCCCCTTCAGTATCCCTTTTTTTGTGTTGTGCTCATATTTAATTGCTTTATATTATTCAGAAATGGGACTTGGAAGCTCGAATTTTGACATGCTCGGAATTGTAGCTGGGATGAGAGGACCCTTCACTCCTTCTCAGTGGGTGGAACTGGAGCAC
>NW_018189259.1:0-334 GCF_001263595.1 Phalaenopsis equestris
ATATTATTTCAATACTGAATTTTATGTGTTAAATACTTACATGCAAACAATTGTGTGTGTAAATTTCCCTTAAAAAAAGAAATGAATTAAGTCATAATAGAATAAAGAATATTATTATCAAATACGAACGCTTCGGTTCAAATTTTAAAATTCTATATAAACAATATACACGTCCTAATAATGGATCAAATATTACGTGCGGAGTCTAGATGCGTCCGGGCTTTGTGTACAACCTCATTATACACGAAGTCTAAATACAACCGAATTCTGGACATAAAAGAAGAAAAACAAAAAAGATGATTAATTATTATCTTATAAATATAAGAAAAATGAT
>NW_018189260.1:0-334 GCF_001263595.1 Phalaenopsis equestris
ATTTAATTTCAAGGTAGGCTGCTAAAAGGAGCAAATTCCAATTATTTAGTTGAGTCAGATGTGATGTAGGACAAGATAACTAATTTCATTCAGAAGAATAATGTGATACTTGATAACTACGTTAAATGTGATAAAAATATGGATGTGCAGAAAAATTAAGGATGATTATATTAGAGAAATCACTAGAGTAATACCACTGAAAGATAATGTAAAAATAAATTTCGAGTTATTTAGTTTAGTGAATGGGGGTGTAAAGTAAAGAAATACAAGAGTTATAATTTTTTAGATTTTTTGCATGAAGATAAAATAGAAGTAAAATATTTTTTAAGGAGTT
>NW_018189261.1:0-334 GCF_001263595.1 Phalaenopsis equestris
TTAAAATTTGCTCCAATTTTAGCATGAAAAAAAGGAAGATTTACAATTTACATACATACCAATTGGCCTTTTTTTTTCTGCATTAACATATCTAACCCCTAAAATTTTATTATTACATATGTGCAACCATTTTTATGCATAAAAAAGGTGGACTTTTCTTTTTCAAAATAAAAATAGTGATATTTTTCAAAAAATATTACGTCGAACGTAGAGCTGAGTTCGGATTGTAATAATCGCTGTGTTATATGAATATTTTATCAGCGTTATTTGTGGAAAAGAAAGTGTTATTGGAATATTCCCCCGCCTTAGTTGATTTGGGACTGTGTTATTTCAA
>NW_018189262.1:0-334 GCF_001263595.1 Phalaenopsis equestris
CATTTCAGAAAATATGATCACTTCAGGAAATATGATCATTGGTGAAAGTTGCAATGGTTAATTTGATTATTCTGGGAAACAATTTACAAATGAATGACGACTGGTACTGGTTCAGGAGGAGCATCAGATTCCCTCAAAATTTTAATAAAAAATACAAATAAAGAATTAAGCAGGGGTAAAAAATGAAGGTTGATCGGTTCTATTATA
The DNA here is from genome assembly GCF_001263595.1 of Phalaenopsis equestris. Classification (NCBI taxonomy): domain Eukaryota; kingdom Viridiplantae; phylum Streptophyta; class Magnoliopsida; order Asparagales; family Orchidaceae; genus Phalaenopsis; species Phalaenopsis equestris. The sequence goes on from NW_018189262.1 coordinate 208, forward strand.
TTCCCTTGGTTCTATAGCATGAAATTTTGAGAGCGAAATCAGAAGTACTAAATGTTGAAACAAATTTTAAAAAAATGGTAACGTCACAGTCACAGATCGTACTAATTGTATGAGAGACCTACTACCA
>NW_018189263.1:0-334 GCF_001263595.1 Phalaenopsis equestris
GGAGGAGCATTGATTTGGCATCTTTAGGTCATTGTAAAGGAGAGGAAGACAAGTCTTGTTAGTCTTTATTATTGTATTTCATTTTTAAACATTTGATAATGGATTTCTCTTGTTTTAATGAATATTTATGGTGTTTTTCTCATGCTTCTTGAGTGGATTTCTTAACCTTTCCTTGTGATGATTTATTAGGATACATAGCAATGCAAACTGCTTTTAAATTACTTTAATTTTCAAAATGAGATTATTTGCCTTCATATCTTAATTTACTTTTTATTATGGCCAAGTAAAATGTTAACATTTGTTGTGAACCATAATGACTCGGGAGAGCTATGGT
>NW_018189264.1:0-334 GCF_001263595.1 Phalaenopsis equestris
AAAAAAAAAAAAAACAGTAAAAAGTTGATAGAAAGCATAAGAAGCTGATACGAAGCAAGTAAAAACAAGGCAAATATACCTTCTATGTAATTCTTGGAGTCTCGTCTTGAGCTTGCTTCTAGAAGATGTCCCCTCTTCATAAGATGGGGCGATGTAGCCATTGTTATCTTCAAAACTCTAACAACAGACGGTATAATAGTTGAAATTTGACAAGGCAACCAACAAAATACACATCAGCAGGTCCATTAATTTTGCCAATAGGAAGACAAAACATCATGAAAGTAAAATTGTCGGTTAAAATGCTACAAATTAAAAAAAAAAAAAAAAAAAAAAA
>NW_018189265.1:0-334 GCF_001263595.1 Phalaenopsis equestris
GAGGATATCAAGCGCCGAACACGAGTTGAGTTCCACTCCCTACCCGAGGAGTCCGCCGCCTCTTCTCGTCATTATTCAGCTGTTTCGTGCCGTTCTCTTGAATTTAGGGTTAGGGTTTTGGGAAGGTTCGCAAATGGCAATGGCGTATGGCGAGCAGCAGCAGGGACCTCCCATGCGGCAGCCCTCCGCTTCCTCGAGTAATATGCCGGCCGACTACCCACAGGTGCACCCTCCGCCTCTATTCGACGGTAAGTGCCTAGAAACAGGAAAGTGGAGTTCTTTCGCCTTTTCTTTTAGCTCTCCCATTTGTTGCGCGCAGGACTACAAATGGTGT
>NW_018189266.1:0-334 GCF_001263595.1 Phalaenopsis equestris
TCTCTCTCTCTCTTTCTCTCTGTGCTTTTCTCTATCTCTTACTCTCTTGTTCTCTCTCTCTTTTGCTCATTATTTCTTACTCTTTGGAGTGGGTTTTTCGTCTGATGAAACCATTGATTCCTTCATTTGATTATTCAAAGCATTTCTCTGAATAATGGGTGACAAGCATCCAATGACAATTTTCACGGATCAAGATAAAGCGATGACTCAAACCCTTGAAGTTTTTCTTCCACAAACACGACACAGACTATGACAATGGCATATATACAGAAATTTTTTTTCAAAATTTTATTGTGTTGTTGGTGTCAAAAGTTTGAGCGATCTCTTCTACAAA
>NW_018189267.1:0-334 GCF_001263595.1 Phalaenopsis equestris
CCAAACGGGCCATAAATTTGAATTTACATAGAAAAATAAATAGAACTAAAAAAATAATAAATAGAGCGCATGATTTAAATTTTGCTTTTTTTAAATTCATAGCTAAAATCACCAAACATCCCCTCAAATAATTTATATTTGTTATGCTTAAAGAAGTTTCTACTGAATTAAACATAACTTTTGATGAGAGGCACACAGTATTTTATGGCAATTAAAAATGCTGAATTTATGCATGATTCATCTCAATTCAACTTGATCGAGACGCAAAAATCGACACAAATTATTTGCATAAATTAGACAGGAATAAAATTTTTCTGACACCTAATTTAACGTC
>NW_018189268.1:0-334 GCF_001263595.1 Phalaenopsis equestris
ACAAGATATTTTATGAAAAACACCGACTTCATGTAATCTTATTTTAAATTGACATTAAAAAACAATTTTCTTATAAATTAACAAAATTATCATTTGATCGCATCAACAGTAAAATCGTCACAGACTGCCGCGTTTGCTGAGGTGGTAAAATAGAAAATTTAATTTAGTTAATAATTAGTATTTTTTGTGCTTTAAATTCTGGGGACCTCTCAGTGGTTATAGAACTTGTTAAAATTTTTATTTACCGTGGTGCCAGTTTGTAAACTATTGTATGCGTCAGCTTTTTTTAGCTTTTAAAACAATTGTTAAGAAAATATGTCAGAAAAGTTTTAAT
>NW_018189269.1:0-334 GCF_001263595.1 Phalaenopsis equestris
CTCGAAGAGTAGCGATTGCTTGTGCCAAAAGTCTTGATGTGACACTGACTGATGGAGCAGTCACCATTGTAGAAGCTCTTCCCATTTTGAGTGTTGGTTCGTTGTAGTTGCCTCTGATTGTTTGAGATTGTAAAATTCAATTGGCTTTAGGGGGTTTGATGCCACTTTCTAGTGACAAGCTGTTTTCATTAGTGTTGTCTCCTTGTCTATTGTGTGTCATACTGTCATTTATTAGACAACAAACATTCATATTTGACCTAAGGTATTATTTATCTGTGCACTGCTAGTACTAACCGCAATTCACTAGCTAGACCAATATCTAAGGATCTAATAA
>NW_018189270.1:0-334 GCF_001263595.1 Phalaenopsis equestris
CAATATCGATTATTAGTTTTGAATTTTAAGATGAATAGTTGCAAGATAAATAATACTATAAAACATTTTCATAGAGGTGGGGGCGCCTATTAAAATTATTTTTATGAGTAATCTTCAAAATTTTAAGATTTGGGATATTTATGAAAGGCAAAATCTATGTGAGATAAAATTACAAGTACTATTAAACAATGAACAAAAGATGTATTCGGAGAATCAAAAGAGAAAGTTTATATAAGTAAAAATAGTTGGTGGTTGAATAATATTGTGCAAGGAAAGATAAATTATAAGAACTTGTGTTATGAAAATTGGTTTAAATGTTAAAGTTTAGAGAAAT
>NW_018189271.1:0-334 GCF_001263595.1 Phalaenopsis equestris
GTATGACAAATCTTGTTGATCACCAACACCAATCACGGGATAATAGTTTGCTTGTCTCTGATTACTAGTTTCATGATGATTGGGATGTTAACAAATTGAAAGCTCTGGTTGGTGAAGACATTGCTTTGAAATTAAATCATATTTCTATACTTGTTTCTAACAAAGATACTCCTAATTTAAAACATGACTCTATGCTATCAATTAGCAAAATGTTCTATTCTAAGTTGCATACATTTCAGGATTGGTGTTGTACTCTCTCCCTCCATCTCCTTTTTTTCCATGGAGGTTCTTAGTGTCTTTGCTTTCTCTTGATGATATTCTGAAATTAAAGGGC
>NW_018189272.1:0-334 GCF_001263595.1 Phalaenopsis equestris
ATAGAAGGCAAAATACAACTGGTATTACCCAGAAAAAATTACATCACATTAACCTCTATTTAATGCCATACCTTCTGCAAAAGAATGGTGTCACGATGTAGATAAGGACCAGCAGCATTAAGCATCTGAAAAAGATCTCTGGAAAGATCAACTGGAGGAATTGGAACCAATGAAGTCATTCCTGATTCTGTGATATCTGAAGAAGTAGCAAAGGAGCTGCCAATGTTTTGGAGATGCGTTTGGCAAACAATAACATAAGAAGAAGAGATGCTCTTCTCTATAGCCCTAAGAAAATAAATTAATATCATTTAAGGAAGTGAATTGTAAATGAGGT
>NW_018189273.1:0-334 GCF_001263595.1 Phalaenopsis equestris
TTAAAGTTTTGATATTTGATAATTGGGGCTTATAATTAAATTCGGGGCACTAAAAAACATGCCTCCCAATTCCTATGTATTTAAACATCTAATACCTAAATCATGCTTTTTATAATTACACCACCAAAGTCTTTCATATCATATAAAAATATTAAAATTTTTACTTTTAAAAATTGAAATATATTGTGCTTAAATGGGTAGCATATCGGTTTGATATAAATACAAAAAAAAGTAGAAAATGTGGGATTCAAGCCCTCACCTTACCCCACAAAAGAAGAATGAAATATACATTTTTATGGTGTTTGATGATATGTATGCATGTTGTGAAAAACGA
>NW_018189274.1:0-334 GCF_001263595.1 Phalaenopsis equestris
TTTTTTTTTTAAGAAAATTACATGATTGTTATATTAATAAGGGTAATCATTGATGCGCGCTAGAAGATTCATAGCGGTAGAGTAATTGATTTATCGTCTTAGCGTTGCACGAGAATTTAGAACATACTCAGATGAAAGAAAAACAATAAGTGATGATACCATAAGTTTTTTACGTGGAAAACTCATAAAGGAAATAAACCACTGGACCTGACCCAATTACAAAAAATCCACTATTTATTGATCATCACATAAATCCCTTGTCCCACAGACGTGAAATGATTAATATATTTTCCAAGTTACAATGTAGACCGATGGCGTCTAATTAGTGGTGCTC
>NW_018189275.1:0-334 GCF_001263595.1 Phalaenopsis equestris
TTCACCAAAATCGTTGGTCACCCTAGCCTCCCGCTGCACTGACTCGAGCATTATAATTGCATTGTATACACAAGTATCTTCGACAAACTCTACATTAAATGATGAAAGGGAAGACTTTTCATTCGCTGACATGGAACCAGAGAGTTGGGAGAATGTTTGGAAACCATGCAAAGCGAGAATGACCGAAGGAAATGCAATGGAAGAATTAAAAAGTACTGTTTTTTTTCCCTTGACCCTTATATATAGGGTACTTAGAAAATTTAAAACACCGCAGATTCATGCCACGATCTCCAGAAATTCACATCAAATCAACACAATTTTTGAGAAAAAAAAA
>NW_018189276.1:0-334 GCF_001263595.1 Phalaenopsis equestris
AAGCTTTATGCTCCAATTTTATTGGTAAGTGACAAGCCTTCCCAAATATGAGCTTATATGGAGTCATTCCTATAGAAGTTTTCTATGTCATCCTATAAGCCCATAATGCCCCATTCGGTCTAGTAGACCAATCCTCCCTATTGGGATTTACAGTCTTTTCCAAGATTCTTTTAATTTTATGGTTTGATAATTCTGCTAGACCACTCATTTGAGGATGATAAGCAGTGACAATCATATGTTTAAGACCATTTTTTCCAATGAATGTTTCAATTCTCCTATTCCTAAAATGAACTCCCCCACTGTAATTATTACTCTCGACATCTCAAATCTACTA
>NW_018189277.1:0-334 GCF_001263595.1 Phalaenopsis equestris
TAAAAAAGGTAAAATATAGGCTTATACCTGCCAGGAGTATGGATAGAAAACCTATATAGCAAGAAAGATAAATGAACAACTCAGCTATAAAGCTAAGCTGCCTCACAAAAAACTTACAATCTTTGTCTGGATCGAGAGAGCCTCTAACACTCTATGACCTAATAGACAACCACCTAATCATGTAAAATATATGTTGACACGTTAGAATGAAAAGCATGAGTACTTTCCTCTGGTTATCAAACATGTATGAAATTATCTAAAACAACCTAATCGTGGAAGCCCTATATATATTCATAAATTTTATGATTGTTTTAAAATTGGCCTGAAGGCCATG
>NW_018189278.1:0-334 GCF_001263595.1 Phalaenopsis equestris
ATTGACTTCCTAACTTATATCCCAAACATTTAAATAATTCAAGTCAGTTTCATCTTCTAATGTTCAACATTTTGGATAATTTCATTTATACCCTCCTTTTTCTAAAAAAAGGAGGTTAATTGGTTTTTAGCACTTACCCTCTTGTTTCAATCACCTAAAAATGTTGCTTAGGCTCAAATATTACCCTTTAAGCTTTTAACCCATTCGAAATTTCACTTAAGGGATAAAAGCTGGAAATTACAATTTTACTGCTAAGGCTCTTATCTTCATAAATCTTCTTAAATAAATTTATATGTGCTTGAAAATTTCAAAGTCATTTGAATTAAATTTGATG
>NW_018189279.1:0-334 GCF_001263595.1 Phalaenopsis equestris
GGACATATAATTTGTTCTAACATCAAAAAGAGATTTACATTGATATTAGAGAAGTAATCAACCTTTAAAATCTCACTAAATTTATGATTTTAAGAGCTAGTTTTTAAAATAAATTATACAACAAAAAGCATAAACACAAATCTCAAGGAGATCCAATAGACTAGGAGACAAAAAAGTAAAACTAAGGAGAACACATTGGCATAAGAGCAAAAAACCCACTCACTTGACCAGATGAAACCCTATGAATTAGGGTTGGAGCTGAATCAGATATTGACCATCCGAACCAAAGACTAAGGCTAATTGACCAGAGGAAAATATATTGAGATTTTCATAC
>NW_018189280.1:0-334 GCF_001263595.1 Phalaenopsis equestris
TATATATATATTTATTTATGGCTCATTTACATACATGACATACAATTCTTATGTTATTTTAAGCATTTATATCAGCCAAATCTTTCATATTGCATAAAAAATACCATCATTTTAATTTGTAAGAAGGGAAGTAAGCCCTTTAAAGCATAGTTTATGTGACATTTAAAAATAACATTTTAGGCCTTAAATATGTAAATATAGTGTTATTTTAGTAATGACTTTTATTAGTGCTAATCATTATTTGCCAATGACTTTTATTAGTGCTAATCATTAGAAATAAGTAGCATACAAGTGTAATTTAATATCATGATGTCAAATAGTGATGCATGAGAAC
>NW_018189281.1:0-334 GCF_001263595.1 Phalaenopsis equestris
TTTTTTTTTTAATTGAAAACAACAACATGCTATTATTGGATGTCATCAGTGAAGCAATTAAATATTCCTCATGACTTTTTTTTCTACTTAAAGTACTAGGTGAGCTACTCTTAATTTACCCATGTATATTCAGTTCCTTCTTGCAACTCTAATATACAAACTTGAACTATGAACACTACTAGTAATCTATCCATGTACATTACATTTAGACTATATTGAACATTTCTGTGAGCTCTAACTTAATTGGCAGTGATCTTTGATGTTATTTTGAGCACCATGAATTGAATTTCATTTGCATATCTGCACTTCAAATTCCTGTAAACTAATAATAATA
>NW_018189282.1:0-334 GCF_001263595.1 Phalaenopsis equestris
AAAGCCTATATACTAGTTGGAGTGGTTTACCTTTTGTTATTTGATGTCTCATGCCCCCATTGTGGTTTTGTCTCTTTTACAAAAGGGGTTGTGTTTATCTGCTACTTTGTTAACTCTTCTGCATGAAACTTTGGGTTGGTTTTCTTGCTACTTGCTTTCTTTACTGATGCAGGATTTTGGTTTAAATGATTACATAGGTTTGGATGGTGCATTTTAATGCTCTAGGCCCTTTATGATGGGAGTTGGAAAGTTTATATACTATTTTGCATGGTTTAGCTTATGTTTTTCACTACCCCAATTTATCAATGCTATTTTCTCTTTTCTGCTTATGGGG
>NW_018189283.1:0-334 GCF_001263595.1 Phalaenopsis equestris
GACCCTACGACTCTTTATCCTTGTTGATTAAAGCCACGTAGCATCATCTTGTTTGTCGTCAGCCTACAGGCATCAATGCCCAAATAAGCAAGTGTAAATTCATAATGTTGATTGACGCACCGAGTCGATAAACAAGCTTGAAAGATGGCGTTGTCGATGTTCACCGAGATATATAGTGGGAGGTTGTATTCAATTGCGCTTAACTGTAGGTCATCATCAGAGAATGTGACTTTGGTTTGTCCTTCTGACATAAAAGCCTTGTCTGAGGAAGTACTAGTAACTTAGCTAAGCAAATCTCAGGATCCAAGAGAGATTTTACCAATGCTTCCCTCAG
>NW_018189284.1:0-334 GCF_001263595.1 Phalaenopsis equestris
AGGTTCTTTGTATTGAGGACTGTTTGCTTGGAGGTGCTAATATCATTATGTATTTACAGTTTATGATGGTATTGTTAGCTAGAAATCTTTGCTGAAACAAATAATTGTTTTTTTACCACAAAGCTGATGAGTTTATAGCTACCACAGAGGCAATTAAGCGGGCGCTGGGTTGCATGATTTAATGTAGGAATTGTGATTCATACAAAAATGGTACATGGTGTACTGTGACAGCCAAAAATGCAATCCATTTAACAAGGAATCCAATGTATTCAGATTATTATTGATGGCCCGAGATATTTTCGGCTGTTTTATTTTTATACATCTTTTAAAAATC
>NW_018189285.1:0-334 GCF_001263595.1 Phalaenopsis equestris
ATATATTATTTTAGAATCTTGTACTTAATAAGGAACCCAAAAAGCAGATTCCATCAAAATGTAATGAAAATACCATCTCCTTTCAGAACCTTATTTATATATATGAATAAACATCAGTAAATGGAATATAGATTGCCAATAAAAAAGTTGACAAAGGAATATTAAAAGTGGAATGCTATAATAACAATACTTAATTATAGTTGCTTAGCAATGCTTATCAAGAAACAAATAAAAATAAAAGGTTAAAGCTACACTTCAAAAAAAAAACCCGGAGATGATAAGTGCGTGCAATATAATTTTATATGAGAAGATGAAGTGGTCCTCGGGTTTTTTT
>NW_018189286.1:0-334 GCF_001263595.1 Phalaenopsis equestris
GCTATTTTTAAAATTTTAAAAATAACTTCTGATGAAGTTTCTGATAACACCACATAATACTCGAATAACATTTGATATTTCACAAATAACACCGCAGAATATAAAATAATCCCGCAGAATATTCGAATAAAATACTTTGAAGGTCAAATAATAATGTAGAAATATTCTGAATAACACAGTCTCAAATCAAGTAACACGAGAATATACTAATAACACCGTAAAATAATCGAGTAACACTACATAATACTTAAATAACAAATCATTTTTCACAAATAACACAGCAAAATATAAAATAACCCCTCGAAATCAGAAATAACGCGGACGAAATATTCCT
>NW_018189287.1:0-334 GCF_001263595.1 Phalaenopsis equestris
GATTGTTTGTGCATCATAGAAGAGGTTGAAGTCTCACACATCAAATCAAACAAAACAATAATTTCATTTACGCATAATAGTGTTCAATTAAATATACATGATGTCCAATTTATACATCACCTTCACTATCATCATTATTAATTTTTTAGCTTTCAATCTGACTCATCAAGAGAAATGTTTGCAATCTCTAAAATTAGTATATCATACAATGTCTCAAATTCTTCTCATACAACATCTCATATCTTGTTATCATGTAGACATGTAATTTGGAGTCTTTCTTGATAACTTTTAAACATAAAAATAGAATATTTTTTTAAAATTTTAATCTAAAAAA
>NW_018189288.1:0-334 GCF_001263595.1 Phalaenopsis equestris
CTTAGAACCCACACTCATACCTTATTTATAATAAAGACTCTTCCTGGGCCTCTAAAAAGTATAGAGGAAAAGATAAAAATGCACTCAACCTGTACAAAACTAATATCAGCGGGAAAACCAAACAAGCATGCACCGTGTCTGAGCCATGCCTGGTGGGGGAGCTAAGCAGACAAACCAGCAGAAAACAATAGCCAAAGACGTAGAAAATACTACCTAGCATTCTAGAATATCGTCTTTAATATAAGTAACGTTTCAATGCTCGAATCCAATTCATACACGATGAGGAAAAAAGATTAGGTTTTAAAGAAGCAGCTTTCGATGAGGGAGATGGAGA
>NW_018189289.1:0-335 GCF_001263595.1 Phalaenopsis equestris
AAAAAAAAAGTAGGTTTCATGCTATGAACATCAATTTATAGCAAGTTAGATGCAGAAGGAGGCCTCCGAACGTCTGAGAAAGATCATCACCTTAATCCTATCAGGCTACAAAAACACCGCCACAAATAAAATACAAATGTACATCACTCCAATATAGAAAACTAAGAGAAACATCACTAAAATCCATAAACGAAGCTAAAAGTCTCCAAAAATATAAAATACAAGATATAATTGGTTTCATCATAGAATGACCTGACTAGGAAATAAAGGAATGTAAAAGAAATTAAAAAGGAAAGAAAAGAAGAAGCCAAAATGGAAATCAACATTTCTTGCTC
>NW_018189290.1:0-335 GCF_001263595.1 Phalaenopsis equestris
TTTTTATATTTCAATCAATAATTCATTGAAATTCAGATAACTTCGCAAGATCTAGATAGCTTTATATAAATAAGTTAAGAATCAACAAATAATGATTTGTTTTATCTGATAATTTAACTTTCAAGCATGATAAGATAAAAACTAGTTATCATTTTTATGTTTCTCATAAGTTTTGGATTCTTATAAATAACTAGTTATAACTAGGATTTCCTGAAATAAGAAATACAAGATAATTATCTTGTATCCATAGTCTTACAATCATCATTTCCTATATTAGCCAACTGCGTCAAAGCCTCTCTCCACATTCATCTTGTGTCCACTTTGCCAACATACAT
>NW_018189291.1:0-335 GCF_001263595.1 Phalaenopsis equestris
TTTTTTTTATCCACATGCTCCTCATATCAAAATATTTAATAATTTAAAGCATTTTATAAGACTACATGACTTTTATAGAAATTTTTTTTTTGATAATTTTATTTACTGCCATAAAACAGAGAGTTGATTCAAAATTTTTAAGATAAACAGAACTCTCTGTTTTAAGTCAATATTAGTTGATATATATCTTTGTGTCTTATCAGATATACATTTTGATTCACACTTAATGAGTTGGGAGCAATTGAAAAACATATTGATTACAAGTGTGATAGTGATGTAATAATATGATTTGGTGGCAAACCACCTTAGTATCTGTTTGGGACAGCTTATGAGTG
>NW_018189292.1:0-335 GCF_001263595.1 Phalaenopsis equestris
AAAAAAAAAAGCAGAAATATTGGCTGAGTTTATGCTTACAATTTGTGATGCAGTGGTTGTTTTGATTGATTATTACAATTTATGATGCAGTGGTTGTTTTGATTGATTATATGTTTAAGCTAAGGTTTTAAAACAATTTCAGCTTAGAGAATGCATATTCCACTTGCCAGCATTATCATCCAAACTCAAGTTTGTGTCATTTTTCTGGCCTATCTCTTAAGAAGAATGAGACAGAAACTGTTTCTGTGATGTGCTTAACTCACATGAACTTCTCTTCTGATTTGTTACCACTCATTTGGTTTTTCATCTTAACAAGAAACTAATAATTAATGTTT
>NW_018189293.1:0-335 GCF_001263595.1 Phalaenopsis equestris
TTCTATTGCTACTCAAATTCGACATTCTGACATTAGTCAAAATATGGAGAACATTAATGAGAATTACAAAACAATGTTGAGCTCTTCAAACAACAATTTTAGTCAAAATTATTGTGAAAAATAACAACAATAAAACAAAAAATAAAACGAGAAATTCACAAAATAGAGAACAAGCAGACACACAGATTTACGCGGTTCGACAAATTGTTTACGTCTACGGAGTTCAGAATATTTTATTGCTTTGAGAATTACACCGTCGATCTTCTCGACAAACAAGAAAAGGTCTCTCTCTCTTCCTCTCTCTCTCCTCACCTCCTCTCTCTCTCTCTCTCTCT
>NW_018189294.1:0-335 GCF_001263595.1 Phalaenopsis equestris
AACTTAATTAAACAAATCCCGGGTTTGGGAGGTATCATTGGATAAAATAAAATTGGTCTTTGTCTGGTCGAATGTTATCATCTATCTCACTGTTTTTTATTCGAGTGCCTTTATATTGTTTTATAAAATCTATCTTTCGACACGTGCCTTTGCATTGGTTCGTCGGATCTCCGAAAGATTCAATCAAATGTATTTTTATTGTATTGTATTATTGTTAGAGATTGAATTATTAGTGATCTTACACTACCCACATAAAGTCATCGAAAGAAGAGTAAAAGTTTAAAATTAATGTCTTTAGGCATAGATATTAAACATGTAGAGTATCGTGTAATTTC
>NW_018189295.1:0-335 GCF_001263595.1 Phalaenopsis equestris
AATTTTACTTAAGTCAAATCAACTTTGATTCCCGGACAACAGTGCCAAAAACTTGACTCCCACTGCCCATGTGTGCTTGCACCCTTAATTCTCAACTGAGTGATATTTAACGAATAATTCTCATTTTTCTCTATAATTAGATTTTACACACTAGGTATATTACGCAACTGTACATATCGTTCAAATAATATAGAGCTTTCTTTCAAAAACCCTTACTATCGATCCCACGAGGAAAGGTGTTAACTTGTAATGAATTCGATAAAAGTTATTGTCTACAATAACTCATTTTAGCATGAAATTTTAAAGTTTGATTTTCCAAAATTCACTACTTTACT
>NW_018189296.1:0-335 GCF_001263595.1 Phalaenopsis equestris
TCTTATTACCCATCTTTCTCTCTTTGTAAATAGAGGATCGCTAGAATGGAAAAAAATCGGGTTATGCTCTCTCTTTCACTCTCATTTAGGGACCTCACTTCCCTTCTCACTTCACTTGTGTGGAATAAAATGGGCAACCGATCCCTGGGACACTCTTTGTCCTTCGACAGGGAAAATCTTTCTTACGCTCCCTCTTTCTTCTTCCCTCAGATTTATCGCTCTATCCATTAGGCAAGATCCAAAGGACAATTTTTTATTCAACATCCTAAAAGGTGTAGTGAGTGTAAAGCATGCCGCCAATAAGAAGATGAGTATACCAAGTTGAATAAGAAAAA
>NW_018189297.1:0-335 GCF_001263595.1 Phalaenopsis equestris
ATAATCCTACACAATTTTATCTATTATAAATTAAGACAATTATTGGTATTAGAGGAAAATTTGGAATTGAATTAATCGAAAATATGAAAAGACAACATTTTGGCCTCTGGCGTCGGCGACGCTAGCATGGGCGCTGACAGCACTCATAGACAGACCATAGCACCGACAGTGCCATCGAGAGCGCTGACGGCGCCAATAGCAGTTTGATGGTTTAGGATGAATTTTGGCATACTTTGGCGAGATTTCGCTCTGTAACCACCGAGAGGTATTTTTAAAGTCCTAAAAACTTCCTTGGATGAACAGAAACTTCCTATTTTTGAATTTCATGGCCTCTA
>NW_018189298.1:0-335 GCF_001263595.1 Phalaenopsis equestris
AGTTTTAAACCTTAACTACATTAGAGAGTGACGACTCTGTTGGGGACTCTTCTCTCTCCTCATCTCTGGTTAAAATTATTTCTTTTCATTCAAAGATATTCCATCTTTTGGCAGATAGGATTATCTTTCTCAATTTTAACTCTTTAATTATAAGAATTATTTGTAACAGACATTCTGTGACAGACATTCCATGGCATCTATAACAGACATTCCATGACAAATGTTCCATAATGACAAGAGAAAGATGACATTACATAATAAATTCTCATTTTACGAAAGAAGTCTATAATAATTTTTCAAAAAACTGCAATGGATTCTTCAAATTCAATATTTTC
>NW_018189299.1:0-335 GCF_001263595.1 Phalaenopsis equestris
TCCTATGTATTTACATATCTAACACCAAAACCTTAATTTTAACATTTATACCCCCAAATCCTTGTATCACATAAAAAAAATATCACCATTTTAATATTTAAAAACTCAAATAATAAAGTGATATTTATGTTAAAATAAAATTTAGGTGTCGAATATATAAATACTTGAGCATTGAGTGAGGGGCATGCATGTAAATCTTCCTAAGGTAAATGAGTAAAATTAAACTTCGAAAAAGGCTCTTATATGCCATTAAATTATTCTTAGTTTCCTTGCATACTAAAATATTAAATTGTTATGGCCTTTTGAAAACGCACCTGGACTGTTTGGGTAAACTG
>NW_018189300.1:0-335 GCF_001263595.1 Phalaenopsis equestris
AATGATGAACATGTCGTGATCATATTGAGATGACTAATATGAATATTAAGACATAAACGAGCGTGAACTTCTTATTTTAGCCATCAAATTATAGAGGTGTCATGTGTACGTTGAGATAAATAGGGAGGTAGGAGATTAATCACAGAGTTGACATATGTCTATTGATTTTGGAAACTTTTTTTTTGTCTTGTCATGTTGACATTTAGGCTTCATACGGTGGAGCTGCTTCAAAAGTCGTGTGGCGGAACGGGCCTCTTCATCTAGACAAAAATTCATGATTCTTGATATACAATAATTCTCTTAAAAATTAAATATTTACTAATTCTCCATATGAA
>NW_018189301.1:0-335 GCF_001263595.1 Phalaenopsis equestris
TGAATTAATAAACAATTCTTCAATTCAACATTTATTGATTAATAATAGTGAGCTATATTATTAATAGGCATCAAGAAATCAAGGAAGTTTTGCTCTGTAATATATATTGTGGACTTTACTAAAAGAAAAAAAAGGAAAGTTACGTTTAAGGATTTATTAGTTTTCAAAATATTTAGCGTGATAAATAAGTAATAAATTTTAATATCGTGTTCTATATTGCCATGGATTAAAGAATTTCTTATTCAAAAGATTTAAAATTTTGGAGAGTAATCACATCAAACAAGATGAGTGATTATCTGTTTTTATGTATTAAATTAATATTTTATTAAAAGAGT
>NW_018189302.1:0-335 GCF_001263595.1 Phalaenopsis equestris
CAATTTTAGGGGTATTTTGAAAATTTAGAGAATTTTGGGGTACTTTGGGCAATATGTGTGGTTTCAAATGGATTGAGATGATTTTTGAAGAGAATTTGAGATTTTGAGCAATTTTGAGAAAGTTAGGGTTTCAGGGGCATTTTGGTAATTTTGAAAAAGTTTAGGGGCAAAAGGTCAAAATTGAGTATTTGAGCAAAATTGAGTTTAAATGGGGAGGCTAATCAGAAAATTACCCATTTGGTGCCTTGAGACTAAGGAAATCATCCTTTTTTAGATCCTTCATGTGCTCGTCCTAGTCATCCTAGCCCGAGGCTAAGGGTTTGAGGGACCACCCA
>NW_018189303.1:0-335 GCF_001263595.1 Phalaenopsis equestris
AAGAAGAAGAAGAAGAAGCAAATAATATGACGTTTCTTTTCAATGCCCTATATCAGATTTTATAATACATGTATTTACCAAATACTATAGCCATATAGTTTGTAAATATGCATATGCTCATACAAGTCTATAGGATGACTATTAGTTTATCATTCTTATCTATACTTGTCTCATCAAAAGAACTTCGTGGCATTTGAACTTTTAAAGCGAAGATTGAAGGTCCTTTTCTAATGCTCAGAAGTGTTAGTGTTGGAATTAAATAGCAAATGCTTGATATGGGTTTTTCCATCAAGTAATGACATGTTTTTGTTAAATTTAGTCATATATATATATAT
>NW_018189304.1:0-335 GCF_001263595.1 Phalaenopsis equestris
TATCCTTATTTCATTTATGTTATTTTGTACATGGTTTTTCGTTGTTTGGTTAGTTTGCTAAGATTTCAATAAAATGCTCTTTTAATATTGGCTTAATTGTTTATTTGATGACTTATTTGTATTCTTTTATTAATTTTATTCTCTTTTTTGCTCTTAGATGTTATTAAACTAAAAAAATATGTTGAAAATACGGAGCAAATATGTAGATGCATATATTAAATCCAACTTTATTATTTAAAGAGAAAAGTGTCAAAGTCATCCGACTCTTTGTAGGGGGGCCATTTTAGTCTCAAAGTTTATGAAAGTGTCAATTTAATTTCCGGGCTCTTTTAATA
>NW_018189305.1:0-335 GCF_001263595.1 Phalaenopsis equestris
GTGTTAAAAAATTATATCTAAAATTCAATGTTATTAAGAAAAAATGAAAGTATAAATTACAAGCTTTATTTTTCATTTTGTTAAGTTGTTAATTGATATAGTAGGAGGCCTTCTTACTCATCGTATCATTTAATTATAATTAATTTAATATTATAAAAAATAATTATTAATTATTAATGAATTAATTTAGTAGGTATTTATCCAATCACTTCCCCCTCTGCCCGAAAACCCTAGCATAAATTCTCCCCTCCCGGTTTCGCCTAAACCGTCGCTTCTCCCAACACCTCGAGATTGTCGGCGAACGAACCTTCACGATACCGTCGCCATTAGAGCTA
>NW_018189306.1:0-335 GCF_001263595.1 Phalaenopsis equestris
TATACTAGGAGAAAATGGTGTTCATAGGTTAACCAACATAGGCCATGAAAGCGCTAAGAAAATGCTAGCGGAAAAACATTTCAGAAAAATTACAATAAAATATACTACCCCTATATCATAGAGACACAAAGAAGAAATCAGTCACACATCATCGAGAAAATTATAGTAAAGAAAACAACAAGATTCCATTGTAAGAAATATAAACATATTAAACTTATAATAACTTGTTTTCTCCACAACAACAACCACCCTTCCTGTCATATAATATTCTCTGGCAACTCACAAAACAAGAAGGTGGAGAAAGCCCCTTAAAAGTTTCAACCTAAGGAAGAAGA
>NW_018189307.1:0-335 GCF_001263595.1 Phalaenopsis equestris
TAATTTTTAATTATAAGACTGCTTATATTTTTTTTTAAATATCTGAAATGTTGTATCTACTAAATTTTTTTAATTAAAGTAATTATGTATTATTATAACAGGAAATATGAGCTTAAGATCATCATACACTTTGAAAGTTTTGCTATATTATTGTGGCGATAAGTGTGTTTAGTATCGGTCCAAAAAGGAAGACAACTACGAGAGAGGATTCTATTCTTGTCCCAGAAACATGACTCTTACATATTGTGTCTTCTTCAGTCGGTTGATGACACAGACGAGCACCTTCTAGACTGTGATCAGTCGAGGAGAGATGTAGTGATGAAGAGGAGCTTGTT
>NW_018189308.1:0-335 GCF_001263595.1 Phalaenopsis equestris
TAAAAAATAGAAGAATTTTAATTATCACTGGTTGACCATCTATTCTGACCTTTGTTAATTCCAAAACTCGGGTCAGGTCGTGATAGATTCATGAATGGATATTAAGTTAATAAGCATCAAATCACTTAACCTTTTTTCATACTTTTACATAAGATTGATAGCCTGATACCTACATACCTTACCATGTGATTCATAGATGTTTATTGAATTACTACCAGAAGAGGTTAGCAAATACTCAATTTACAATGAAAATGAGTAAATGGATAGGCATAGAAAAATTGGAAGAGTAACTATTATCACTGGTGAGTGAATGTTGAGAAAAAGCTGGAATGAAA
>NW_018189309.1:0-335 GCF_001263595.1 Phalaenopsis equestris
TTCTTGAATTCTCGTTTTCTTTTATTATTATTTGCTGCAATATCTCTAACCTTTAGCCTTCAAAAGAACTCTTATATGAAGGCTGATTTCTGCACTGTAAATCCAGAAAACCTTCCTTCAAAGCACATCTTTGATAAAGCTCTGTATACTCTGGACATCGGTCAGAATGACTTCACCGGCAATCTGGCAGCCATAGGCATCAAAGGAGTCCAGCAATATCTCCCTCAAGTAGCCAACCAAATTGCTTGGACTATAAAGGTGTATACTATTCGGCCTTTTAAATAATCACTCTAAGTTCATATTAAGCTCTCTCTCTCCCCCCCTCTCTCTCTCTC
>NW_018189310.1:0-335 GCF_001263595.1 Phalaenopsis equestris
TTTACAATAATAAATTATTTTTATGATCATAAATTTTTAATATGTAAGAATATATTGATTATTAAGAAAGAATTGAAATATTGAGTAAAGATTGGATTAGTTGATTATTAAATGAACTCCCATTAATTGACAAAATATTGTCTATAAGCTTTGAAGATATATTATGTTAATTGAGTTGGCCCTGAAAGAAGTTATTAAATTATTGAAATTAAAATTTTGTGATATAACTAAATAAATAAATAAATAAAAGGGATCATTCTATACATACCATACAATTCTTATATATTTAAGTATCTAATGCTTAAGCTTTCATATTCATATATATATATATGTAT
>NW_018189311.1:0-335 GCF_001263595.1 Phalaenopsis equestris
CATTACATACACAATATTTCATTATAAAAATTTATTTATATACTATGATTACTTAACCATTCATAATCTAATGCAACAACATCAACACAAATCCATACCAACGACAAATCCATACCAACACAAACGGCCACATCCATCCCTCTCTAAGCCTTCGCCGCCCACACCACATGGTCCCGCGGCAGAAAGTGGCACACCGGCACACTCCCCGGCCTCACCTTCAGCACCCTAAACGCCAAATGCTTCGGATTCCACCTCCCCGTATCCGTATGACACACCGCAACAGCCTTCAAACCGCCGCCCTCCGCCGCCACCATCTCCACCTCATAAACCTCCGC
>NW_018189312.1:0-335 GCF_001263595.1 Phalaenopsis equestris
AAAGTGGTGAGGTGTGATGATGTCCGTAAGCTGCAAAGGCTGGAGTCAGAAGTTGCATGAGATGTAAACAATTTTGGATTTAGTTAGTCACATAGTTCATATTGGTGAGCTGTGATAATGTCCATTAGTCATAGATTTAAGAGAAAAGAGTTACATGAGCTATAAGTCATGTAAGTCATAGTTGGTCACGTAGGACGTAGTTGTGAGCTTTAATGACATTCATAGGTCATAGAGACCAGAGATATGAGTTGCATGAGTTGTAAGTCATGTAGGTCAAAGTTAGTCACTTAGGCCATAATTATGAGTTATGATAATGTTTGTAGTTGACAAAGGTA
>NW_018189313.1:0-335 GCF_001263595.1 Phalaenopsis equestris
CGTCGCACGTGATTTTGGCTTGAATTAGCCCGATCGCTTGACAAAGTGATCCATATGACCCCGGATAATGAAACAGACCCCACTAGTGTGTTCAGAGCGTTGATTTCACTTATGTAGGACGTTCAGTACACCACGATTTCACGGACGAATTAAAAAAAAATAAAAATTATCATTTTTGGTCTGATAATAAAAAAAGTGGTCTGGACGATCCCAAACGACAAAACGGACTGCGCTGATGCGTCCGGAACGTCGACTTTAATCAGAAAGGACACCCACATCGCTGAGAGGGCGTGTACGAGCGAAGAATATGCCAACGATAATTATATAATAATAAT
>NW_018189314.1:0-335 GCF_001263595.1 Phalaenopsis equestris
TCAAAAAATGGTTTAAATTATTGATCCTGACTTGATTTGATTCAGATTAGATCAACGTTGGTACCTGCGGGTCTGTTTCGTCGAGTCGGTCAGTTGACTAGTTTGCTAAGACTGAAGCTCTTGATGATTCTCAATCGAAGTTTGAAAATTATTTGCTCAACAGAATTCTTCGAGATCTATCCCATGCCTTTAGATTCATGCAAGATGATATAAATTTGTTCATGAAATATCAAGCTTATATCAATGAAATAATTAAATAAATAACAGTAGTATAATTTTTAAATTATTTTTTATGTTATATATAAACAAACAATAAATTGTTATATTTTTTTAAA
>NW_018189315.1:0-335 GCF_001263595.1 Phalaenopsis equestris
CTAATTCTTATGTAGGTATCTAACACCTGTAATATTTACCTTCATATCACTCAAATCATTCCTATTGCATAAAAACATCAAATTAAGATATCATCCATGTGTGTCTAAATGTATTAAGACATTTGCATTCATGCATACCACTCAATCCTTTCCATATATATACACATATATGAACAAGCGCGCACACATGTATATTAATAAAGAGGGCATTTACATACATACCACCCAATTTCTTATGTTTTTACAAAGCTAACACTAAAATATAGTCACACAAATACACATGCACACACAAATATAAAGGTAAAGGGGCTTTTACATACTGACCACCCATTTAT
>NW_018189316.1:0-335 GCF_001263595.1 Phalaenopsis equestris
TCCCCTTTAGATGTCAATAAGTAAGAAGCTCAATTCAAAGATGGAGAAATGATTGAATTTCCTAGTTCACCTTCCTTTCCATTGATACTTTTTGTTAGCAGGGACCTCACGTTTGGAATATTCTATCATTAGAGAAACTCCTAACAAGTTCTTATCAACTATCACAGAAACCTAGTTTGCGATCCTTTATAGATTGGAAGAACAAATAATCATGGAGGAAGTAGTAGAATAACTATGCCATATTTTCATTGGTATAATCAAGGCACGCTTACACTCATTCATGTTATTCCTGTAACTGATTTTACTAGACTCTTCGACAAGTCATATTTAGCATG
>NW_018189317.1:0-335 GCF_001263595.1 Phalaenopsis equestris
AAATTTGTGGTTTGGTGTCGCAACGCTAAAAAAAAAGTGGCCCCAAACGGAGCAATCTTCTGCAACAACTTCATAGCTGCTTCTTCAAACAACCGTAGTTGCCCCAAACTAGCCCTTAATGATTACATAATTAAATAATTTTTTTCTTGTTTGATTTGGCTTTTCAAGACATTCAATTTAACAATAAATTTTCTTGATTTAGAGAAAATATTGTCCCCAAATTGTACCCTAAAGTTTTTTTATGCTCTAAGTGCATGATATGAGGTCACTTAGATTCGTATTGGATAACTTTTGATATACTTTGATTTTTCTTACTGAGACATTTTATTTGATCA
>NW_018189318.1:0-335 GCF_001263595.1 Phalaenopsis equestris
CAACAGAGGCATTTGTGGAGTGCCCAGGATGTAATGTTCTCTATTTAGAGTGTTAATGTACCTTTGAAGAGTATACAACTGTGGACAAAGGGTGTCAGGAGGCCGCTCACCCAAATACTGAGTCATACATCCCACTGTATACAAAGTTGAGTCAGACATGGTTTCCTAGAGATATTGAAATGAGGGAGCTACCCCGACGACCCCAAAAGATTTCAATAGAAGAACTAGAAAGAATGAGCAGAGTCAAGAAGAGAGAGTTTGCATTTTATGAAGAAATTCAAGGAAAGTTCCTCAACATCTTGGAAGATATGGAACTACATACAAGAGTTTTCTTT
>NW_018189319.1:0-335 GCF_001263595.1 Phalaenopsis equestris
GGGTTGAGCATCTCTTAATCCTAGTCTTTTGAAAATGATCAAGGGCATAAAATTGATGTCAGCTCCTAGGTTACTCAAAACCCTCCCACTTTATATAACACAAGGGATGGTGAAGCTACCTAAGTCTTTCAAATTTTTTGGCAACTTATTCTACAAGATCACACAACCTTAGTCAGAACAGCTATCTCACTAGCTCTTAATTTTCCCTTTTTTTGTCTAGGACATCCTTAATGAACCTCACAAAAATCGACATCTTTGTTAGGGCTTTAGTTTAAGGAACATTAATGGTGAGTTTTTTGACAACATTTATTATCTCAGACATTTGTTGGTTCCTC
>NW_018189320.1:0-335 GCF_001263595.1 Phalaenopsis equestris
AGGTGTTAGATATGTAAATAGTTAGAAATTGGGTGATATGTATGTAAATGCCTAATCTTTTTTAACATATACTTTTCAAGTCATCTGACAATTTACTCCAACCATACTAATTAACAACAATCAAAATTGTTAGTTTAGCAAGTATGTTTTAATCTCTTTATGTGTAAGGCTTAGTGCTTGTTTGATGCAATTGATTGTGCATGGTGTACTTTAATGCACTATAATGTTAACAACAATCTTATAATAAGTAGAGCTTTTCTTCTTTCAATTTCTTCCAGGAAAACGCATTTAGTCGGAAGAGGAGCTTCAGAAATAAGATAAAGAAAAGAGGTATG
>NW_018189321.1:0-335 GCF_001263595.1 Phalaenopsis equestris
ATTTTATTATCAAATCTTTATTGAAAACTGGAAGGGGCTAAGAAGGAAATATATTCATGATTGGCATCTTTAGCTTGAACACTTAGTTAAACATAGCTGTTTAAGATCCAATTCATGGGAGAACTTTCCACTTTATAGATATCTCACTATTTTTTTACTTAGGCTTTTCTTTTTGCAAAATTTAGGATTTAGTAACTTTGAAATTCACTTAAATTTTAACCTTTCAAACTAAGCTGAGGATTAGTCATCAAGAACTATGACTTAATTTGAAATTGATCATGTACCTCATCGGATCGATACACTGATTTTTTTTTTCTTGCATATGACTTGATTGA
>NW_018189322.1:0-335 GCF_001263595.1 Phalaenopsis equestris
AGCAGATCTTGCGTCAGTTCGAACTGATCCATACATGGCTCAAAATAGTCTCAACAAAAGAATGATCTAAAATTTTGGCTCATACTTTATCTCGTTTATCTTGCCCCGATCTGATCCAAGCTAAAATTCAAATTAATTTTCAAAATATAACGCTCTTCGAGCTAAATTCACCCCTCCATACTCCCCAACCAAAATATAATTTAAAATTAATATCACCCATTGTTAATGATTTACTCCATGAAAATATCAAACATCAACATCATATTTCTAATATCTCCCATCACCTTCTTCCTACTTTCATGCAATAAATGTTTTTTTATTCTTCAAAAAAAAAA
>NW_018189323.1:0-335 GCF_001263595.1 Phalaenopsis equestris
GGGCTAATCTCTCATAAACAAAGCAGACTCAAGTAATAGTGTGGATTGTGCCTTTGTATTACTGTGACCATTATGTTAAGATGGTGAGGATAGTGTAATGGAAATTCTCTAAACACTTACCTCCTCGGAAGCGGCTGACATAGTGTGAAACCTACTTTCTTTGAGAACAGGTGAGGTCTCAGATAACATTTTTCCTTCAATATGGAGAGCTCCTTCGGTAAGCATTACTTCTACAGCTTTTGCCTTCATGGCTTTAAAGATCTGTTGGTTTCATTTTCTTCTTTCATACTTTTTCAGTGGTGCAAACTTTGAGCTGGACCGGCTTTCAAAGACAG
>NW_018189324.1:0-335 GCF_001263595.1 Phalaenopsis equestris
AATTATGAAGAAGTCTTAAGGAAAAGTAAACTATAAGAAAGCCATAGTTACTTGTTAGTAAGGACTTACATTCTATAGTAAGAGGGAGAATGAGTACCATATTCCATTGAGGAAGGTCTTATATCATTTCTCAAAAGTGTCTAAAGTGGCTTTTGGAAGGTAAAGCTGTGAGACTTATTTCCTATTCCGAAGAGGGAAGCTACAAGAATGTCATAACTCTGTGTTAGGAAGGTTTTATATCTGATAGCAAAGGGAGAGTAGATGTCATATTCCATCTAAGGAGTACTTATACTTCCACTCAAAATGTCAAATGTTGTTAATGCGAAGGAATGCTA
>NW_018189325.1:0-335 GCF_001263595.1 Phalaenopsis equestris
GTTTAGTGTAAAAACCTAACCGCATTTTCGGATAAACTGTCGAAACGTGATTTCCAAACGGAGAGGAGACGTTTTATAAGCTACCCCAAACGGACCCTAAGCTTTATTATTCCCTACTCAATCAATAACCTAGCATACGATTTTCCCAGCTCTCTCGGCTTCTATTCCCTCGGTTCATTTCCTCGACCTCATGTTTTTACCAATTGAACTCCCTCACAAGACTTCCCTTCTAGCACTCCCAGATTGCATAGAGTTCATTTCGACCTCCCTCTCTCGCACTTTATGGTGCAAGCCAAATAAGCCACTCTAGCGGCTCCACAATCACGCGCAATCTT
>NW_018189326.1:0-335 GCF_001263595.1 Phalaenopsis equestris
AAGAAGAAGGAAGAAGTGAATGGAGGACGTCATGCATGCAGCAGTAGATATAATTCGAATTCGGAGTTTAAGTGTGGCTTCGCTAGTAGATATCTGCACCTTTTATAGCACAAATAAACCAATTTTCTGTTTATTATTTTAAGTAGCGCGAAATTTATGTCTGTTTGAATATAATTCCCATTGCCTTCATGTCAAGCTTTCATCCGGCTGGTATTGTTGGTCATCATCTTTTATTAATTTACATATCGTGTAGGTTTTGCCAACACATGAAAATGTTAGCAAACAAATATTATATACGTTAACGTATTGACATTTGACATGGTGGATTAATGCAC
>NW_018189327.1:0-335 GCF_001263595.1 Phalaenopsis equestris
TATTTATTTATTTAACTTAATTTAGTGAAAATTTTCAAAATTAAAAATGATGAAAATTAAGGTAGACAAATTTAAAAATTTTCATTTATTTGAGGTTAATTTTATTACAAAAATTTGGACGTAGTGACATACGCTGGCCAATTAATTTACCCTAAAATGAGCAAAATTCTTAAAAGTTTCATTTCAAGCAATGTCTTGTTGTGTAATATATCATCAAATATCTGTCATTAACCAGTAACATAGGTCTTTCGCCTTGAAAATTCCATCAGCTGGTAAGATCCTCATGAATAGACCTTCTTTATATCAAATGGTCCCTCCCAAGTTGGCTCAAATTT
>NW_018189328.1:0-335 GCF_001263595.1 Phalaenopsis equestris
CTAAATGGAATATTTTCACTCTCAAGGATTTCGTTGGATTGTTAGAAAATTAACTATTAATTTTATTATAAAATTTATAAATATAAATTTGAAAAAATATTTTAAAAATATGTTATCTTAAAATATATATTATATATATAATACGTAAATTTATCACTATAAAAATATTACCCTCAAATAAAATTCTTTTATAGATTTAGATTACTTATTGTAGTTGTATTAAAAAATTTATCATTCAAATCTCTTAAATAATTCTAGGAAAATTTTTTTATTATTCTAAATTAACTAATAAGTTTAAAAATAAAAAATAAAAATATAACAAAAAAAAAGACTCA
>NW_018189329.1:0-335 GCF_001263595.1 Phalaenopsis equestris
AACTCATATTATTTTATTTGCTATATCTAAACTAATTAGAAGCTCATTTTAAATTTATTCTATTACTTATTACCTTATATTTCTAAAATCATTTTTAATAGCTTTATATAACAAATCAAATATTCATTTGAATTTTTAAATTATTTAATAAACTCATATAAAAATCAAACACAAATTTATTTTTTTTATTTTTATATAAAAATTTAAATATTTATTTAATTTTTTTTTGCTTATTTAAATATTTCGTCACCCGGACATAATATTTTCGCACTCGTGGCAGAACTAACGCAGCTGTCGATAAACTCCGCCGGCTCTCCGGCCAAAGAACCGCTCCG
>NW_018189330.1:0-335 GCF_001263595.1 Phalaenopsis equestris
ATATATGTAATAATTTCTTACTCCCATAGCTTATTTTCACCTAATTTCTTCCCCTGCTCTGTGAGAGATTTCCTTGTGTAATAATTTAATCAACATTGCTTTTTGTCTTTGTACTATTTTTAATGGAAATCTGGCCGTCCATCCGCCTAATCTGTAGAACTGAATGATGCTCTACCGTTACTTTTCCAGCAGCAATAAGCAGCAATCATTGTTGCTGCCCACTCCACACCCCAACAGCCTAAAAGTATGCTGCGAATGCCACGAGGCATTGATGGTTGTGTAAGCATTATGAAATAAAAAAATTGCAAATAAATCCATTTATTATATAATTTATT
>NW_018189331.1:0-335 GCF_001263595.1 Phalaenopsis equestris
TGAATACTAATAAATACAAAGAACAGCAGCAAGATCCTCAAATAATCAAATACACAGATTGTGATTAAAAAGGATCCAAAGGAACCTATTAAAATAAATAATCACTTTAGAGTGTCCGGTTGCTCCTATTGATCCCATCAACCAGACCAAGCTTCCATTACACACATTAGAGATGAACAGTTTATTTTCTTGACCAAATCCTAGAGAGGTTCCATTAAAGTGCGTAAATTAAGAGAAACAAAAATTAAACCAGAAAAAAATTACATCAATGGTAGCTTGAAGTTGAGAGAAAAAATTATTTTACTAGACACCTACAGCTTGCCTGTAAAGAAAAA
>NW_018189332.1:0-335 GCF_001263595.1 Phalaenopsis equestris
AGCTTGCTTCCTCCCCGCATACTTATCATCATTCTGTCTTTCATATTTGGCCATCATTTTCCTTCTTGCTTGCCATCTACTATCTTCTCATTTTATTTGATGTATATATTTCTCAAATATTTTCAGTTTAAAATGGCCATTAATTTCCATATATGGGATTTGAATGCTGTTGTTGTTATTCTAATGAATCCGCCAGCCATTGGAATTTCTAGGTGCTGTTGCCAGCCTTGGAAATTTCTAGGTGCTGTTGCCAGCCTTTGAAATTTTCCAGAAGACAGCTGCTGCATTCCTCGGGAGTTGCCGAAAACTGCAATATGTTGTTAGGAATTCCTAAA
>NW_018189333.1:0-335 GCF_001263595.1 Phalaenopsis equestris
ACTTCTTTTTTCTGAAGAAGATACAGGCATTCTGATTGAACCTTTAAGGTTTACATTAATTGGTAAATTTTCTTTTAAGCATCTTAAAATAAAGGTTATTAAGAAGTTCTTTTCTAAGTTACATCTTCGTGGAGGTTGGAATTTGGGGTTGAGTGATGGTAGAAATCTTATGATTAAATTACAATTAGAATATGATTACAACTCTCTATTTTCTAAAAAAGATCTTGACCATTGAGAAGTGCTATCTGAAATTTCTTAAATGAACTCCTTGTTTCAATTCTACGGAAGAGCCTCCGATTGTGCCTATTTGGATAAGATTTCCTGGATTGAAACTT
>NW_018189334.1:0-335 GCF_001263595.1 Phalaenopsis equestris
GCCGGAAACTCTCTCCCTTTTTGGTATAACAAACCAAACGTCCAGTGCATGGACTGTGAGGAACTCCGGCGACTGGAGAGTGTTATTTTGGAGTATGGTCATTTGCAATTGGGCAGAAACTCTTGTTTGTAGGTCATGTTGCATTTTCATGCATGTATTGTTTGCATTTTTTTATGTGCAGATTGTTTGTTGCATTTTCATGCGTTGAATGTTTGTTGCATTTACGTGTTGTAATCATCACTATAATCAATGTTTGTTGCTTAAATTTGATATTCATACACTAACTTCGTTGGAAGAAATTCTTTGTTGCTTGTTTTCTGTATTGCTTGAAATTT
>NW_018189335.1:0-335 GCF_001263595.1 Phalaenopsis equestris
CTTTAGTATTTGTCTTCAAGTTATGTATTGTGCAACTTTTTTATTTTATATCAAAGTCATATTTTAGATTTGTTAATTGTTAATGAATGTATTTATATATTAGTAGCTTTGTATAACCTATTAGCACTTTGGTTCATAAAAGCATCATTTCACTATGAGCTTTGCCCTTGGAAACAAAATAAAGCCTTGAGCATTGCATTGCGCTTTGTGCTTTGATAACACTGACTTTGAATTAGAAGAAACCTTTCACCAGCATGACCGTGCCCATGGATAGCTCTTAGAAAATACTTAACTTTGTCTGGGGTGTAAATGAGCCGAACACGAGCGAGCGTTTA
>NW_018189336.1:0-335 GCF_001263595.1 Phalaenopsis equestris
ACTTCTCATCTATCTCTAATTGTGACTTTATTGCGAAAATAGAGCGGGAAGCGGAGAAAGACATGAGACCTTCCTGCAATCCTTCTACACCCCACGATCCCATAGTTTCTTCCAAGCTAGGACGGTCCCGTAGTTGTGAGCCCACCTAGGCTTCCCAACCAGCTCTTGTCGCGACTCTATCTCAATGCACATGACCCCAATTGCATGGTACGCACTCGATTCCGTGCTCTGCACTTTGATCCCGTCAATTTTCAAAACCAAACACTCTTATGCAACTTGATACGATTTTTCGTAGAAATTTGGGTCAAATAAATATTTTATTTCTCCAAAAAAAA
>NW_018189337.1:0-335 GCF_001263595.1 Phalaenopsis equestris
AATGATATATGAATGACATAATAAGCCCTTATTAGTTATATATAGATCTCATTATATTTTTGTTCTGATGATATTAAAAAATTTTAAATTATTTTGTATGTATTTAATGTATTATATATTAAATTTATGAGATATATAAAAAAAGATTACATTGTAAAATCAAACACTTATTTTTGTCCTATAAATTTAAATAAACATATATAGGCATGTTGGATCCAAATCTGTTCGTTAGACGCGCCTAAGAAATAGAGCGTTGAAGGATGAGAGAGATAAAAAGAGAGAGGGAGAAATAGGACGGTATTGAACAGTAAATTTGTGTAACCTTTATTCATGAA
>NW_018189338.1:0-335 GCF_001263595.1 Phalaenopsis equestris
GTCATGCCTCTACGGCCCATAAACCCGTTCATAGGTCATGCCTCTACGGCCCCTGAACTTACCAGGCATGGTCATGCCTCTAAAACCTCTGAACTCATTCATAGGTCATGCCTCTACGACCTCTAAAACACTTTTTTGGGTCATGCCTCTTCGACCTCTAAAATCGTTATCGGGGTGGATGTAAGTCCCGTGTGCATTCCTCCCCATCCATCTAGAAGTGGATATGGCTCTCGTGGCCTTTCCTTCCTAAAGTACTTGGTTCTTTTTGATTTCTTAGACTATACAACTCCATTACTAACTTAGGCTTGATAAAAAATTGAGCAACTTCCAACAAG
>NW_018189339.1:0-335 GCF_001263595.1 Phalaenopsis equestris
GCCTAACACCTAAATTTCAATTTTTGCAAATATACCACATTACCATGCATGAGAAGCGCTATAATTTTTAAAAATTAAAATAAGTATATTAACATGAAGAGAAAGATTTCAGTGCTGTAAATATTAAAAATAAAGCTTCGGAGTTAGATGAGTAAATAGATAGGAATTGAGTGGGATATATGTAAATGCGTCATACACAATAATAATAATGTTAGATCAATAAAAACCCCCATGATCACATACATAATTCTAAAAATTTCAAATTTGTAGAAAAATATACTTTAAAGATATACAAAAATACAAAACTTCACCAAAACAATATATATATATATATA
>NW_018189340.1:0-335 GCF_001263595.1 Phalaenopsis equestris
AAAAAAAAGGAGATGAAGAAAGCTCAAACTCTTCTTCCCTTCTTCCGTAGTAAATCCCTCCTCAAGCAAGGTGGAAGCAGTCTCTAGCTGTCAACAGAAGCTCCTTAGCAATGCCCCTCTTCTCCTTCAAGCGCCCTCCTTTTCTGTAAAATCAACCCCTTAAAACTCCAAGGAGGAAGTGAGTGAACCCAACTAAAAGCAGGAGCAAGAGGCTAGCTAAAAGACCAAAAAATAGGAGTGGAAGAAGTCCCTCTACGTAGGTTTCACACTTCCTCCTTCTTTTTTGCTGAAGATTACATGCCTTTTCTCCCTATGCAAATATTCCTAATTATTCC
>NW_018189341.1:0-335 GCF_001263595.1 Phalaenopsis equestris
ATACAACAAATAATTAGATCAAAATTTTGTATAAGGCTATAAAAAATATAAAAAACTATAAATTTTCCGTCCAACAACATCAAGTGTACAAATATTTTATATAATATGTGCGGTGAGGTATTTTAGATATT
The DNA here is from genome assembly GCF_001263595.1 of Phalaenopsis equestris. NCBI lineage: Eukaryota > Viridiplantae > Streptophyta > Magnoliopsida > Asparagales > Orchidaceae > Phalaenopsis > Phalaenopsis equestris. The sequence continues at coordinate 132 of NW_018189341.1, forward strand.
TATTCATAGACAATAATTTGAAAATTAAATTTTTTAAATTGAACATTTACTTTTGAAATATCAGCTTTTAAGCAAAAATTTTCTACAACTTTTAAGTTGAGATGCATCTTTATATTGCGAGGTGGATTCAAATTGATAATCATATTCATATCAAAGTTTATTAACACACAAAAAAAAAACACTTTTACACGCCATAATTGCTAT
>NW_018189342.1:0-335 GCF_001263595.1 Phalaenopsis equestris
ACTAGATATCCATGATATATTAAATAAATGACACTCATGCCTTGGATATATAGCATGAAGTAAATAGTTGGGTTACATAGGTTGATAATGATCATAATACTAGAGATGATGTTCTCTCGTTTTTCTGCTATTTTATGATGGTGCTTCTCCAAAACGAAACACATACTTGATAATTTAAAATTACTTTATTAATTTTTTAGCCCAATAAAAGGATTTCCTGTTTATTTCCTGTTTCTTATTTCATTTATATGCTTTCACCATTCAGGATGGAAACTGGTTAAGCTTGCCTTGCCATTTTCCTAACAAAATTGACTTTAGAGCTTATGATCGGTAGC
>NW_018189343.1:0-335 GCF_001263595.1 Phalaenopsis equestris
GGAGAACGCACGCAGCTCTCCGTGCGTAATCCATTCCCAATAACCCCTCAATAACCTCTGCGAAGGTTATTGGGGGATTATTACGGAGCTATTTAGACGTTATTTGGACTCAATACCCTAACAACAGAGAAAATGTGTAAGTGTAACCGCAGAATGTGAAAAAAATTCAAATCAGAGCAACATGTTGACATGTTGCAAAAAATAATAGGTTGTAAACAATCACTTGCTAAAAAATTGGCCACTTTTATCTGCGGCTCATTGTATAAAGTTGTGAGATCAAAATATGATTTGTTTTAGATAGAGCTTAAACATAATTCGAAAAAAGGAAAAAAAAA
>NW_018189344.1:0-335 GCF_001263595.1 Phalaenopsis equestris
GGTCAGTGTTAAAATTTGTGGGGCCCACTTGACACATGGCTCCCCACTATTGAACTCCGGATGCATCCAGAGTCCTTGCCTAATGTTTTTTCGAGTTTATGGGTCGTAGTTTGTGCTTCTTGTATTCGTTATAAAAGACAATTCAGTCCAGCTTTGAATCAAGGATGGCCGAGAAAGGCGAGTCTTATTATTTTTCTTTTCTAAGAGATAGAGTCGTAGAATTATAGATTAGTTATAAAATTCCCTTCGTTGATTCTTTGTGGGATATTTTATAATTCATTTCATCATTCAAGATTTCCTTTCTTAACAATCCTTTTTTGAAAATCGGAAAAAAA
>NW_018189345.1:0-335 GCF_001263595.1 Phalaenopsis equestris
CTAAAAGGTCAAGAAAAGATCTAAAGGCACTCCATAGCAAATACAACCAGAAAGTAGATGCACCAACCACATAGGAGCTGTCGGTGGCTACCATGGTCGTAGAAACCCTAGCAGAGCATTAGCCGCCACAACCATGTTGTTCCTTATACATATAATGTATTTTTCAATACAAAATATATTTTCTTTTCATTTATTTATTAAAATAAACAAAAAATTATATTAATTGAAATATAATTCAAAAAATAATGAAAATCCGATTGAGTGATTCTTTGGAACTTCCTAAAATTTTCATAAGGATATAGAGATTGTTTTAATTAAGTAAATGAACCAACTTT
>NW_018189346.1:0-335 GCF_001263595.1 Phalaenopsis equestris
AGAGAAGATTTCGCAGAGAGATTTCGCAGAGAAGAGCCTTGACCCTGCATTGTAGTACGTGGGTCGAGTGGCAATCAGGAAAGCCGCAGAGCACGACTCAGACTTCCGGGGAGAATTTTGTAAGTGATATTCTCTCTTTCAAGCAATTTCAGCATTCCCTTCCTTCGTTGCGTCGTTTTTCTTGGCCCTAGGGAACCCACGACTCCAACACTGTAGCCGAAGTCGAGATCGTGAGGAGCAGGCGGCTAGGTTTTTGGGTTCCGGGATGAAATCCGTGAGCGGTAAAAAAAATCACATTCTATTTCAAGAGAAATAAATCATAGATTAGCGGAAGC
>NW_018189347.1:0-335 GCF_001263595.1 Phalaenopsis equestris
TGTTCAGTCAGTGAACTACTCAAACGAGTGGGACACACAATATCCCCTCGAAAAAGAAAGAAATTTTAAGGGACTTCAAATCTGTCATACAATCTCAAAAGTCAACTAAAGCTTTGCTCGCTCACATTCCCGTCTGGTTTTGCTTACGGAGCAGAGTTGATACCGCCATAGCTACCACCGATTCTACTATTACCAGGACCACAGGCCATCGACCAATCAAGTCAAGACTGGGTCCAAGAATCCTATCAATCACCCATTATAAAGACATTTCTAAAATTCCAAAGGAAAAGATGAAGAGAGTACCCAGTACTGTAGTCGGTCTGTACCATGGGGAG
>NW_018189348.1:0-335 GCF_001263595.1 Phalaenopsis equestris
AAAAAAAATGGTTTGGTATAAGCTTACAATAAAACCCTAGTTCAAATCTTGAAGAATACATTGGATGATTATAAAATAAGGTGGCATGAACAGTTGTTGGAAGTTTTATGGTCCTATAAAATAATATCAAGAACTCCTACTCAATCTATGTCATATGCTCCCGTGTATGGGTCTGAGGCTGTGCTCCCATTAGAAGTGAAACTCTTGTTGCTTAGAGTGGTGATATCAAACACTATCACTCAGAGGAAAATCCCAAACTTAGGGTAAGATAATTAGAAAGCCTTGAAGGAAAGTGACTGTTAGTGTGAAAAAATTTAGAGCTATTTGAGGAAAAG
>NW_018189349.1:0-335 GCF_001263595.1 Phalaenopsis equestris
GATATTCAACATAAGTGGGTGAGATATTTTGATAAGATTTTCAATGAAATTTCTGAAAAAATAATTGATCTTAGTGATCTCATATCATTACTAATAATAAAAACTATTTATTTTTATAGTCTCATTAGTAAAAAAGAAAGTTGTGGAGGCTTTAAGAAAAAAAATGGTGGAGCAGCAATTGGGACATCTTTGGGACCTATTGACATCCCAATTGAAATGTGTAAATATTTAAAAGATTTGGGAGTTTCTTGTCTCACTAAGCTCTTGAAAATGATTTTAAGAACTTAAAAAGATAACTGGCAAGTGGAGGAAGAGTATTTTGGTTCCCATTTTTA
>NW_018189350.1:0-335 GCF_001263595.1 Phalaenopsis equestris
AGGACTAACTTTAGAGAGTGGTTAACAATAAATTGTATAAAAATTGGCTTATAAATATGTTTATAACTACCAAGCTATGACTATGAAGGGGAATATAAGTTTCTCTATGATTACATAACAAAGTTTAGCTCAATGAAGTATCTTACTTACATAATAGAAATGCCATTGCTTGTTTCCATTATGCCAATTAAGAATATAGCTAACAACTTCTTCTCTAATGTCTAAATATAATAATATTTTTTTTCTTATAATTGGTGACTCGGTAATAAAGGAGGCAAGGTTAAGAACGAATTTAGGCTTCGAAAGATATTTTTTCATATTCTTTACTCCACTTG
>NW_018189351.1:0-335 GCF_001263595.1 Phalaenopsis equestris
TATGGGATGAACTTCCTTCGGTGGCATGAGAATCTACTATGAGAGGGTATGATCCCCAGCCTGTAACAATAGTACAACCAAGTTTATACTTGAGGAAGCCTTCTTGGCCCTCAATAATAATTCTTCATATGACGGTGGAAAAGTGGATGATGTCTCAGGCTAGCTTTGGAAGGAGGATGAATGGGCTCCTCCGAAATAGTGGTAGTACATGTCAAATTGGGTTGTAAGTGAACCATAGAAGATACCTGAGTGAAGTAGCTACAATCTAGCAGCATTCCAGGCAAATCTTGATAAGGACCTGTGGTGAATCGATTATGTGATTGTTGACCTCACTT
>NW_018189352.1:0-335 GCF_001263595.1 Phalaenopsis equestris
GGCAACCTTGCTACATGCAAGGCGCTAGACTGAGGAACCTTCCGCTCTTGGCGGCCTTGGAACGTCGATTCGACTACAGTGGAAGGAAGAATGCGCAGAGGAGAAAGGACGGATCACCTGCCGATCTTTGATCATACAAAAGTATGCCATAACATAAGAAGAGGATCTCAAGATTGACCGGTACAAAAACCATCTCCATCAATCATTGAGGCGCTAGCTCGACTGAAAGGAGACGGTGACATAGAGAAAAAAGGGGGCGAACGAAAGAGATGTGTGGCTGAGAGGAGGAGAGAAAGAACGCATGCATTGAATTCTGTTTTTGTTCTCGAATCTAT
>NW_018189353.1:0-335 GCF_001263595.1 Phalaenopsis equestris
AGCCATCGGATTGAGAGTTGGAGTTGCTGCAAATGAGATAATTGCAGATTAGATTGTTGGTACATGTTTTCAGCTATAAATGCCTTTTCTTTCATTTTTTCTATATAAATGCTCTAAAAAAACACAGCATAAGTTTTCCTTCCCTTACTTTGGGGCCTTATTATTGAATAATGTATATTCCTTATATTGAATCAGATCATGATTGACCTTGATAAATAGATTTGGGCAATCAGACCTGTTCTACACTTTACTTTGAAGAGTTAAAACGAAATATGTAGTATCATCTTTTCGTATAATTAATTCGTCTTATTGAGGACTGGTCCAGGCCCATGCTG
>NW_018189354.1:0-335 GCF_001263595.1 Phalaenopsis equestris
AAAAGCTAAAGTGGTGGTATTTTTGCAGTGATATAAAAATTTTGGGTGGTGTAAAGGCTAAAGTAAAATTAGGGGTCAGATATGTAAATACATAAGAATTAGGTGATATGCACGTAAATGCCTCTACAAACTTTTGAGGATTTAAACTTGAATAATGACCGGAAATGAGGTGCAACATTTTAATTGTGAAGACCTGCTCCATAACACAGTTACCTCCTTATCAGTAACATAATGGTTGAGAGTGTTAATTTTAGTAATGAGGTCATAAATTCGAACGTCAGATGATAACAATGATTCAATGATTGAGATATTTGCTTTTATTGAAAGAAATATTC
>NW_018189355.1:0-335 GCF_001263595.1 Phalaenopsis equestris
GCAAAAGAAAATCAATTGGCAAAATTAGTTTAGAGCATATTTGGGATATTTTAATTTTTTAAAGTTATTTAATAGTTTAGTGTATTTTACCGTATTTTTAAATAAATTATTATTATTATAAATAATTTTAAATTTTATGATTTTTTTAAGAAATAATTATATTTTATTTTCAAATATTAAATATATTTCATTTCAAATAAATCATAAACATAGTGATTCCAAAGAGGCCCTTAAAATGAATTATTCAATTCTATTGCAATTACATTTTATTTTAAATTAGGAGATATGTTTTATTTCAAATCAAGCATTGACCTATTTACATAAAAATAAAAAAA
>NW_018189356.1:0-335 GCF_001263595.1 Phalaenopsis equestris
TCTTATTTTCTCCAAAATTAAGTTTTTGGTTCTGTTGCAAAGTTGGAAACATAATTGAAAAATATCATCAAAGACATGGTTATACTGTTGCATATAAACAACAATGAGATCATCACCCAATCTACCTAGTGACCGATTTAAAGTTTGATAGAAGCATAAAAAACATGAATCCACTATATGAGGCAACTTACTTCTAAGTCATGTGAGATTGATCATCCAGAGGCTGCATCCCAAAGTCCTTTGGAACATACTTGGGTGCCATCAATCTATCACTGAAGCGGAGCACTAAAGTTTGAGAAATTGGGAGAGAAAAAGAGAGTAGAGGAAGCTTGCCC
>NW_018189357.1:0-335 GCF_001263595.1 Phalaenopsis equestris
GTGGAGTTTGTTAGGTTTATATTAGATAATTATACAGGTTAAACATTTATTACTGCATGATATTTGTCTCATCCAATCAGAATTTTATCAGAACAATTATACACTATAAATTTAAAACGAAACTTGATTACATAATATAATGTGATTAGCGTAATGTTGATGATGATCCTTCACTTGTAAATGAATCCTTTTAAAGATGTTGTATTGAAAGTCAAATAAATAGTATCATTCTTTAAAATAAAGTCGTTGTTTATTAATAAGTGAATTTTATTAAACTATACAGATGGTCGATAGAACTGCCTTCACAGGACACAAATGAAGTTGATCGGTGGAAG
>NW_018189358.1:0-335 GCF_001263595.1 Phalaenopsis equestris
AGATATGTAAATACACAAGAATTGTGTGCTTTGTATGTAAAATTCCTTAGCTTTTAGTTGAGAGGAAATATATACGTTTTCTATGTTCTAAATACTCCAAAATAAATTGAGAACTGAAAAACTGAACCTTCTGCTGCTGTGTTAATTTAAGCAAATCCATGTCTTCCAGGCTTACAATCTTCAGAGTTGGCACATCATCCCATCCTGCTGCTACAAACTTAGGAATCAGCTCACTCAGAACTCCATCACCCACAAACTCCTCTATGGCAAAAGATGCCATTGATTCTTCCTCTAATTCAATAGCCATAAATAAATAAATAAATAAACAGATTTTT
>NW_018189359.1:0-335 GCF_001263595.1 Phalaenopsis equestris
TGAGCATGTGGAGTTAGCTGAAAATTTTGACAATCATAATGCTAATAGCTCTTATGGAAACCCACCTCCTATGGGACCGGATGAAGATATGATAAATGAGGAGCACGTGGAAGCAAACACTGCTAATAGGCACTCTTCTCTTGCAGGACATGCTAATGACATTGAACACTTCACTTCTCCTAATATCATGGTGAATTTTTCTATAGCTGGAACACAGCTGATATAAATACTGCTCTAGATAATGCTACATCAATTTTAGAGAACGAATGGCAAGCGCAAAAGCACTCATGGAAAAAGGGTAAACGTAACATTGAGTTATCTAGACTCAACGCTAG
>NW_018189360.1:0-335 GCF_001263595.1 Phalaenopsis equestris
TTGGGCCGGATATAAATATTTGAGTGTTATGCATTCAAATATATAAGCTTGTGTAAGATATATACGAATTAAGTGATATGTATGCAAATGTTTTGTGACAACGTTACAAAACCAGTTCTATACAAAAACAACAAATTACAAGACCAACCTCATAGCACTTCTAAACGAACGAAAGTCTATAGAAAATATTTGTCTTGTTAATCCACTAAAGTCCTCCTAACGTACGATGGCTATTAATATTTAATTCATAGTAATAGTAACAGATGAATCAACAACTTGAGCAATTTCATGAAATAGATTTTAAAGCTGTTGGATACAATATATATATATATATA
>NW_018189361.1:0-335 GCF_001263595.1 Phalaenopsis equestris
CAATATAAACATTTGATATTTTAAGAATATGATGTCATTCTTTATAATATCAATAGCATATCTTTATCATTCTATATATGTACAATTGTCACAAGAGCACCGTCAAAATATTATACAAATTATGGTGCTTAGAAATTAATATTATTTTTTATTTAAGTGCACAAATATCTTAGCACTCTCGCTTGTACCACTAAGGCGTGATTTCATCACCGTCAATCATGCAAATACAAGCAATCAATATAGTCATATTATTCATATGTTCATCACATTCAATTCAATGTACTATATATATATATTTGGAAGCCCAAAAAGGCTAATACATTAAATAGAAAGAA
>NW_018189362.1:0-335 GCF_001263595.1 Phalaenopsis equestris
TTAGGAACAATCATGCTTTAGCTGAGGTGCTATAAGTATTGTGTATTTCTCATGCCTAAGATTTGAGTTGGTTTGTAAACAATGAATAGGCAGGGATTTCATACTTCAAGGAAGAAGAATATATAAAAATTAATGTGGTGGAAACACTGGCTGGCTCGTTTTCAAAAGAAGCACTGCCACCAACCCACAAAAAGCATACTGAAAAACTTTAAAGGGACATCCAACAAAGAGATAAGCAGATCAACTATCTCAAGAAGAAAATAGAAGAGATAATATGACTGCTCTAGTGACCCTGCATAGTTTGCCACAATCACCACAAGCATTGCACGCTAAGA
>NW_018189363.1:0-335 GCF_001263595.1 Phalaenopsis equestris
ATGAGAATATAATAACCAATTAAAGCAACTATTGTAGTTGTTTCATATAAGCATTCATAGATTCCATGCATAATCAGATTAGAACTAACCCTTTTTGATATAATGAAACTAAAAAATTTAAGTATAGAAGAGCAAACAAGTAATGAGAACATAAAAACTAATCAAAGCAATAAAATTGAGCAGTAAATAGACATCATATTAATCACATCATAATTAAAACTACCCCTTTTTGATACAATCAACATATAGAATTAAACATACAAGCACAAATAATAAATGATTCACTGCATAATCAAATTCAAACTATCACTTTTTGATATAATGAAAATAAAGAA
>NW_018189364.1:0-335 GCF_001263595.1 Phalaenopsis equestris
TTTTTTTTTTCCTTCTCGTAGATCTCTAATGTGAAGATAAAAGTTGGGATGATTTTTTTTATAGTTAATGGTAAATAGTGTAATGTTCTGGCAGTCTTTAGCGAATAAAAAACCTAATAACATAGACATTTTGAGCTAATACCATAACCCCAAAAGACCTTCATAAAGTTTATAAATCAGAATTTTTCAACATATAATTGTTCAATATATAATCTTACAAATTTATGATTAATTCACACATCTGAATTATCAGTAGGTGTATTAATGCCTTTTCTTTGATATCAGTAAATTGTGTGTCAATGTTGACGGTGACTAGACGTTATTATTCTGTTATT
>NW_018189365.1:0-335 GCF_001263595.1 Phalaenopsis equestris
TTGGAGACACCAGCAGGAGCACGCATACTACAATTACTGGTCGAACATGCCTTTGATGTCATGGATTTGGGCACATTGCATTTGGTTACCCGACAAGCCAAGACGTGCCTTATACCGAGCAAGGCACCATGGAGGAAGTTAGCGACGAGGAGGCGGCTAAGAAACAGGGATAGAATTATTCAAACTACCATCACCGATGGCGCAGTTCTCATTCGCAGTGCAACAGGTGTATCACCTTCGAGAGATCTGTAATGGTTTCACAACAACATATTCTACACCTGCAAATGAGAAGATATATAGTCTCATCATCAATGAATGAAAGAGCAAGAACGTAG
>NW_018189366.1:0-335 GCF_001263595.1 Phalaenopsis equestris
TTTTATTTAAAAAATGTTAACTTTAATTATTTCTTTGATCATTGGAGGTAATTTCATGCTAAACAAGAGTTGAACGAAGAAATGAATTTCAATCAAGTCAAACACAAATATGTTATTCACAAGTCTTTTCAAATAAGAGTTTATTTTGAATATATATATATATATATATATTAAAATGGACATGGGCTATTATAGGAGCCTACAGACAATCTTAATATTTTTAACAATTTGGCTATCACCTTCTTAAGACCAACTGTGACAGAGGAGATTTGAACCCCTCACCGGAGGGGTCTTATACCGAGGTGTCAACCAAAAGGCTGAGGTACACAGCACGA
>NW_018189367.1:0-335 GCF_001263595.1 Phalaenopsis equestris
TTTTTTTTTTTTGCTTTTTTCATTTTCTTCTTTTTATTTACTTTTTCTTTTCTTTTGAGAACTATTATATCTGGGCGACAATTTTTTCATTTTTAACTTTTAAAATGTGAAGAGGGGGAGTGTTTTTAAGCCATAAAACTAATACTTGATTTTTTGAAATGTTCAACTTCTAAGTTATCATTTCCATTTAAAACTTAACATCACGTTAATTTGACTAGAATGGATTGAAAATGATTACAGATTTTTTTGATTTGCTACTCAATTTCTAAATCACACATTTTTAATAATATGTGGGTTCTCTTAAGTAAAGTCTGAAGTTGTTAAGTTTTGAAATC
>NW_018189368.1:0-335 GCF_001263595.1 Phalaenopsis equestris
GCAATTTAATTGTTTCCATCATCTTTTAACATACAAGTGCAAATTGTCTTACTTTGACAATACAACATTTTAATAAAATGATAGTTTACTTTTAATGTTTAAATGCATGAATTTATAATTTGAAATGATAAATATTCATTCTATCATAATTGATAGGGCATAATTGTGCCTTTTGTAAAATGAACAATCTTCTAATGTGTAGCTTATTTACGGGTCTAACTTTTAATATTAATATACAATGACTAAAACTATTTGCTTATGAAGTTAAACTTTGAGTTTCTAACCCACTTATCAATTAACCATGAGATGAACTATATCGTTGCTACACTTCAAAG
>NW_018189369.1:0-335 GCF_001263595.1 Phalaenopsis equestris
CATTAATAGTTTAATAATAAAAAAATCATGAAAGAACCACTGAAGAAAGTAATTTAATTAATAAGTAGAAATTTGTACCTTTCCGATTACTCTTCTCGTCTCATATACACAATTGATCATTTTCTGTCCATCTTGCTAAAAAACTTGAAATCTAAAAAAAATATTAAAATAATATATTGAGTTTTTTAAAGATAACATATAAATAATCACACTTTTAAACTACAGTAACCTCAAGGGAAAGAAATCAATATGCATGATGGCCTTTCATATCTCTAAGAGAAATCTTAATCTATGCTGGTTTTTCATATTTTTATAAGAAATCTTATATATGCTAA
>NW_018189370.1:0-335 GCF_001263595.1 Phalaenopsis equestris
CATTGCAGGCCTCACCATCAATTATGACTATTATAACTAAAATATTGTTATACATATGTGATTATCAACTTTATAATTATATAATCTCTAATTGAGGATAAACGTTTACATATATTTACAAGTACATATTGGATTACTTTGACTAGACAAGACCACATGATTTTTTCTCCAATAATTTTTTTCATATAAAAAATCTCGGCATTTCCTGATACAATTATTTTTTTTCAATTGTGTGTCTGTCGCCTTTTGTATCTTCATGTAATGCTAATACATTAATATACTACTTTCCTGTCGCAAATTTTCCGACTCACCATAATAATAATAATAATAATAAT
>NW_018189371.1:0-335 GCF_001263595.1 Phalaenopsis equestris
CTTCTTCCTAATTTTCTTATAGGAGGCAACTATTCTTCTCAAATCTCATATTTAATTACAGTTATAACTCAAAGAACAAACATGGTTGATAGATGCCTCGACCAAATAATGGACCAAGAATTCATCATATTTTTATGCGTTAATTTATAATTCCCCCCACAAATTGTAATACTCTATTTTAGAAACTTGTAATACTCTATTTTAGCTCATGTTATGAATGTACAAAGTAGCTTTTGAACAATTCTTTCTTGAACTCCATTAACATGGTTATAAAGATTAGAATTGAAATTTAGGTATCAATTCTCGAAAGAGAGTCGAAATTTAGGTATCGACCT
>NW_018189372.1:0-335 GCF_001263595.1 Phalaenopsis equestris
TGCGATCCAGGGGTATTATCGAACGTTGGGCCGCGGGGTCGATCCCGCGGCCGGCTTTCCGCCCTCTTTAGCTTCCTTCGGTCGCGAAGTTGGGAGCCAAATGGAAAAGTTTCGCTGTTTGCGGCCGAGCCGCGTGAAAAAAGCAGCCCCAAACAGAGCCTTAATCATGCAAGTAATGCATATATGTATTAATATTAGGTTATATATTTTCTTAAATGAATTACATATTTAAATTCTAAAGTTTGACATTCTCAATAACATCATCAATAATTATAAAAATTAGATCAAATTTGTCTTAATCAAAAGAAATAAAAAAAATAGTTTTTATTTTTTTT
>NW_018189373.1:0-335 GCF_001263595.1 Phalaenopsis equestris
GCAAGGCAAAAGTCGACGAGGTGAAGGAAATCCGGTGAGGTTGGCGGGATTGGCTGAGAAAAAGAAAAAGTAGAAGAAGAAGAAAGAGAAAAAAAGAGAAGAAAAAAGAAGAAGAAGAAAGAAAGAGGTGCGGCCGACGGAGCAAGACCGGTGACGAGCGGCGCCGACGACGGAGGAGAGGGATTCAGGAGGTTTTCGAGAGTCCGGAGGGGAAGAAGCCGAGCAGTTGTGTCGCCAATCGGGAGCGGGAATGGCTGTGAGGAGATGCGAAGAATCGGACCCCGAGAGTTGCATAGCTTCCTTTTCTTTTAACAGGAGAGGAGGGCTTTTTTGCA
>NW_018189374.1:0-335 GCF_001263595.1 Phalaenopsis equestris
TATATAACATATCACTTTTATCTATGCGTGAAAATCTATGTTTAATTTTTTAAAAGTTATAATGTTAAGCATTTTACATTATAACATTAGTAAAATATGATAATGGTGAAATAATCTTTTTTATGAGAATTGATCAATGTCCTATCATTTTTATCTTGGTTATTATATTTCAAAATATATTGAGATTTACATATTGCTACGTGTCAAAATATCATGGCCGTAAAAGAATAGAATTTAATGCCCTAACTATAAATGATGGTCATGCAATTGATAAAAATAATAAAAATACAATGCAGAAGATACAAGAATTTTGATCTAAACACTAGATGTGACTT
>NW_018189375.1:0-335 GCF_001263595.1 Phalaenopsis equestris
TACACCAAGTTATGAATTTTTGAGATTTCTGACTAAATTTAAATAAAAAATACACTATTTATCTATTTATCAACGCGACATCCACGTCAACCTACGGCGGCTTCAAAAGCATATGCGGCGCATTCTGATTCGTTGCACTTTACACCTTAGCGTGACACACGTGTCGCTGTTCATGAATATATCTCCTGCCTGACTTCTTCTCCACTGTTGGATCAATACGCGTGCGAATGGACGACATTTGTTCATCGTCCCCATCTATTCTAAATTGAGAACTATCCATACAAAGACCCTTAAATCTAGCTCAATACTCAACCAAATTAGATGGGGTTTGTTCC
>NW_018189376.1:0-335 GCF_001263595.1 Phalaenopsis equestris
ATTTTAAATTTTAAAAAGTGAAATACACAGGAGTTAAATATGTAAATAAAAAGGAATTGAGTGATATGCATGCAAAATTTCCATCAAATTAGAACGAGAGATTCATGGAAAAGGTAATAAAATCTAGCAATACTATTTTAAAAATATTAGTTTATTTTAATTTTGTATGCCATAATCGCATTGCCATTATGTTTAAAAGCATATTAGTAAAATATTAAGGGCCTCTTTTAGATCACTTTTTATTTTTATTTTTCATAGTATTTTATTTTATTTTATTATGCTTCAATTTAAATAAAAATATATTTGATTGGGATAGTTATTTTCAAGAAATAAAA
>NW_018189377.1:0-335 GCF_001263595.1 Phalaenopsis equestris
AAAAAAAAATGTTAATAATTTATGAAATATGAAATGATACTTTTTTAACCTATTATAGTTAACTAATAAATGACCTTTGATGATGACGGTCTTAAATATGGATTAATTAAAGATTATTCATACTTTATAATTATTTAGTTGTGTCCTTAAGCATTAACAATAGCTCCTAATTTAATCACTAATTTATGTTGTTTATAATAATATTATTGTGTCATTCTTAAAGCGCTCAATCATTATGAAAATAAAAAACTTTAAACAAATTGACATTTATTCCTCCAACTAAAATCACACTCATAAAACATATTGTGTCCGGAGACCGGACACAAAGCTACGTC
>NW_018189378.1:0-335 GCF_001263595.1 Phalaenopsis equestris
CCACATAATTCTTATGTATTTACATATCTAACACTGGAAACTTTTATATTTAGATTGACAATATTTTGGTGTGATAAATTTATTCCTGAAAAGATGTAATTCACTTTTAAAAAATATGTGATAATGTTATTTTTTATGTGATATTAAGGATTTGAGCACTAGGGATGTAAATATTACAATCTGGGCTTAAATACATTAGAATTGTGTGGTATGTATGTATATGAGTGTAAAAAAATTTGTTGTTCGCAAATAACTTATTTTGGATCGTTAAGTTGCTCGTGTTAGGTGTGACTCATATGTCAGAAATTTGGAGTCTCTTGGATTTGGAGAGGTGT
>NW_018189379.1:0-335 GCF_001263595.1 Phalaenopsis equestris
GCCAGCTTAATCCAAAGGGTTAAGGGTAGACGAAGCCGAAGAAAGAAAAAATTGTGTTCTCCTTTCACTGATTTTGAATTGAAGAAAAGAAAAATAATAAGGGACGTTGGTGAGCCGATGTTGCTCGATGAACCAATAACAGATGCCGTTGTAGATATGAATGCCGGTAAGGGCGACCATCAAACAATAACAGAAGAACGAATAATAGATAGTTTAGCCGAAATGGGCCTGCAAATAATTATATGACCTGCTGTACATACCACCTACATTGCAGAAGAACAAAGAATAATTAAAGATTTAAAAGGATCAGTAACTCTGACACTAACAAGTTTAGA
>NW_018189380.1:0-335 GCF_001263595.1 Phalaenopsis equestris
TATATATATATATATATATATATATATATTGCTGAGATTTTATGAAATTATTTTGGAGAACTTACTTGGGGGATAAGAAAATAAGAAAAAAAATAAAGAAGAAGACTGCTTTCTACAAAGAAAGGGAGTTGGAAGGAATGCTTTCTCTGCCTTTTTTTAGGCTTCATGTTCTCTTCTTTGCTTTTCTTTTGTATATGGGCTCCCCATAATAATCACTAAAGACAAAAGATAAAAGCTAGAAGGAGTCAAGGGGGATTCATAAAGCATGCTCTTTTAGCATTGTTGTAAGTTAAAAAAAAGAAAAAAGGTTTTTTGCCTTCCCTCTCTCTCTCTCT
>NW_018189381.1:0-335 GCF_001263595.1 Phalaenopsis equestris
TAGAAGAATTTCTAGTAAATTAGATAATATCTAAGGTATCAAAATATTTAGTATTAAAATTAAAAATCCTGATTTTCTACTTTATTAAGAAATGATTGAAGCATATCGTAATACCTGTCTTGAGCCTTCACACTAACAAACTTCTTTCTGTCATAAATGTTCTTACCTTTGTCTTTGCCTCCTCTGATTTTTGGCACAATGCTCTTCAAAGATGTTGAATCCTATCCCTTTATAATCCATGATTAAAAAGCTCTAAAACCACCTAAGACACCACTCAAAATATTTTGAAAGAGAGGCAAATTCAACATGAAGGAGGAGACTCCCATATATAGGCA
>NW_018189382.1:0-335 GCF_001263595.1 Phalaenopsis equestris
GGATTTACGACGGCATGCGCCAGAGATAGAGGAACAAGATGAGTATGGGGAGCTCACACAAAGGCAGGAATTTGGTGGAAATTTGCAGTGTAGGTTTGGAAGATGGTGGTGGTTCCAACAATGGCCACTGCTCTGCTAATTGATTGCTTGTTGCTTCCCATAACAAGTGCTGCTGTTAATGTTGACATTATTATTGCAAGCCTCAGTAGCAATAACACTATTTTCATCCATTTATATCTTTTGTTTGGCTCTGTCATTTGCAGCACTGTCTCAGCTTTGGTGCCATTTTCAATGGCCATTTTTAGTGAGAGAAATTGATGAGATAGAGAGAGAGA
>NW_018189383.1:0-335 GCF_001263595.1 Phalaenopsis equestris
TAAAAACAAATATTAATTTTGTATATTATCCAATTATATCTAATGAAATTGGCCCTTATTTATTGTATGAAGCGAAATTTTTTTCACATAAAAATTCAAATTAATAAAAAAATATATATAAGATTCAATTCATTATATGTGTTCAAATTTTGTTGTATTTTAGGTTGATTTTAGATGAGCATTATAATACTCATTCACAATTAGAAGCCGTCAATTCATGTATAGCCCGACTCGTTAAGTGGTTCGTGATCAACTCATTCGTTAAGTAAATTAGACGAGCACGAACATATTGTTTAAGCTTGAATTATAAACAAGATGTACACGAACAACCCTTC
>NW_018189384.1:0-335 GCF_001263595.1 Phalaenopsis equestris
TCTTCAAAATTTAGCCTCATTCAACGCATCTTTTAGAAATCGACTCTTGCGCCTAGGCACCAAAACTGTCACCTCTAGGCGCCAAAACTGTCACGCCTATGCTCCAAAGCTGTCATGCCTAGGTGCCAGTCGCGATCTTCATATAGCGCCTGGTTGCCAGTTCAACTAATTTTGATAATTTTCTTTGGTTTGGCCCATTTTCCTCCTTTTTAATGTATTTTTGCTCATTTTCACTCTTAAACTCTTTTTCTTGCACCTGTAATAAAAAACACATAAAATACATTTCATTAAAACATAATTTCCTTAAAAATGGGTATAAAATGTGCATAAAAAAT
>NW_018189385.1:0-335 GCF_001263595.1 Phalaenopsis equestris
TTTAAATCTAATAGATTGAGATCATTTTTTATACAGCATACCTCGGTCTTCTTAAATGCCAAACTATATGAATGCCTAGAGATTGGGTGGTATGTATGTTTATGATGGGCCCTTTACTGGCCCAATTCACCAAGAAATCCAATCTAACAGGTAGACGAAAAAGCCGGATTCAAGGGGCCCAGTACAAATGACGGAGGGGTGCCGAATTAATAGGTAGTGTGCCCCAGCTGGATACATTTGATCATGTACCAGCTAATTAATTGTATTTCTGTAGTACTGTACGTATTATATTAAAATATTTTGACACAAATTTTATTTTATTCTGATAGGAATGT
>NW_018189386.1:0-335 GCF_001263595.1 Phalaenopsis equestris
TAGTATTCATATATCTATATATATATATATAGTATTCATATTATAAGATCGACAATCTCATAATATAAAACCTTATTTAGTATTTTTTTTAAATTTCTTATGCCAAATAGATTTTTTATTTGCTGCAATGGTGTGTCTATCAAAGAATTTTTTATGGATTATGTGCTTCAAAAACGTCAATAAAAGTAGCATTTTGATATGAACATGCACTTTTTACAACATTATTAAGGTTTTCTACAATACTATATGTGTTGTGGGCTTAGAATTCTCTATATAAACTTTTGAAGATGGTGAAAATGAGTCACACACACACACACACACACGCACACGCACAC
>NW_018189387.1:0-335 GCF_001263595.1 Phalaenopsis equestris
TATATATCTCTGGTTGTGTGTGTGTGTGTTATGTTCATCATTGAAATGTAAATGAACCCATCACAACAACAACATGAATTTTTTTTCTCCGTTGTGTCCTGTTGTGAATTTAGATATCCACAAATCACTCATGGCATTCCGTGGAGTGATGTAATTGAACCCAGCCATTGAGAAAATTTTGATGCATATGATTGTTGATCAAATAATCGAACAATTTGTTGAAATTATGCATCCTCCTAGTCATAACAACGATAAAGAAATAAATTATTTTGATTTTATATTTGAAATTAAATTGGAGCCTCATTAAACTAGAAATTCCCATCCATTTTGTGCGC
>NW_018189388.1:0-335 GCF_001263595.1 Phalaenopsis equestris
GGTGGGTAGCTGACCATGCCATAAGGTGGCACCAGCCGCTAAGCTGGCCAAAGTCCACTCCGTTGAGCCTCCGCAGTAGCCCTTCAAACGAGTCAGATCATACCACCTTTGCTAGAAGACAAGAGTAGTTTATTGTGGCAGACGTCTCCATGTACCACTTCATTACAATATCCACCCTGGCGTAGCGCCCGACAGAGCTCAACCAAACATTGATGTCCTCTTCCGTGGAAGGAATCCACCACAGAGGAGAACCCTTGTGTTTTTGTAAAGGAAGCGGCGGAGGGGCGACATCCTTAGCAGAAGGTTTTCCCTCGTAGTGGAGAGTAGTTTCTTTT
>NW_018189389.1:0-335 GCF_001263595.1 Phalaenopsis equestris
TCATGTGCTTGAAGTTATGCAAAAATCAAGTCTAACCCATGATATCGTTAAAAACTCCATGCAATGCAATCACCAAGCACCAAGACAATATAATAAAAACCTTAATGTAATGTCAGTCTACTAATATGTAGCGATTTCATATTAAATGAGAAAGTTTTCTTTAAACTAAAATTAAGACTCATTTCCCAACAACATCTTATAGCCTTCTCTTATAATCATTACCCATCTAATGTGCTTGCACACTAATTTGGCAATTCCTCATTTTAAATCTCATAGAAGTATATGGCTTGCATGATTGCCACTTAATAATACTAGCATATACTATATTTTTTAAA
>NW_018189390.1:0-335 GCF_001263595.1 Phalaenopsis equestris
AATGGGACAGTGGAGGAAAAAGTACTTCTAACTGCTCAAAACAACTTACTTACTACTATTGAATACCAGGAGCAGTTATTGAAACAAAAGGCTTCCATTAATATTTTTACTGATGGTGACAGAAACACTTAATTCTATCAGGTATATATGAAATATAAAAGGAAGTGTACTAGCATACTCTCTATTCAAAATGGTGAGGGGATTTGGCTCCTTGACAACACTGCAATTGCCAAAGATTCTACTAACTATTATGAAAACCTACTGAATCAAGTCCCTACTACTAGGCCTCTAATTGATAGGCACTACTTCTCCGAAGAGTTGATATACACCAAAAA
>NW_018189391.1:0-335 GCF_001263595.1 Phalaenopsis equestris
AAAGTTGCATCCCACCTGTGTAATATTGATCCTCGCTATTCAAAGGCTGATAAAGTTTTGTAATTTACATTGACATAGTGAAATCATTTCAATTGGGTCATGCTCTGTGATTTCTGCTCATTCGAACTTTTCACATAAAAAATAGCATCAATCCTTTTTGTTTAGACTTGGACTCATATTGACAATTTTATCTTTTTCATTTTTAATATAAAATTAATAAAAATATACTGACAAAAAAAATATAAAAATATATTATTTGAAAGTGTCATATTATTATTTTATTACATATTATAACATGAAAATTCCTTAAAATTATTTAAACTCAATGTACTTAA
>NW_018189392.1:0-335 GCF_001263595.1 Phalaenopsis equestris
ATGAGGTATGTTTGAATCAATAGGTTCATGACATGTTGGGGCTAAACCTCATTGTCAATGGCCCCATCATTAAGGGACTTTTATCTTCTATTTCAATTGTCGTCCTATTAAAGATGAAAGTATGCCAGCCACAAAGTTTATTGTACAAAGCAGACCATCCTTTTCATGATCATATTCTCATTCACAAATATTAACAAAAGAAGTCGTGTAACATTCACGCATTAACAAGGAAAGAACGATGATCATCATGCTAATACATATACAAACATAAACCATTAATATCATGTAACAAGCATTCAAAAAAAAGGAAACAATGATTCATCATATATATATGT
>NW_018189393.1:0-335 GCF_001263595.1 Phalaenopsis equestris
AAAAAAAGAACCTTGAGGCGGCGATGTGGCCATTAAGCTTAGCCGGCAACTGCAGTTTCCAAGATCCATACTCTTCATTAAGCATAACGTGGCATGTCGATTCTAAAATCGATAATGAAAATCCAGACCACGAGAATTCTATGATAACAAAATAATGTTTTTTATTTCTAACATATCAAGCGTAACATAAGTTCAAAATTTTTTGATAAAAATTAAAGAGCTTCGTAGCACATACTCCACGTTAGCCATTACGTGGCATATCACGAATTTTGAACTCTATAATCAGAATCAAGTAATCCATTACAAAAATTTTATGAAAATAAACGCCTTTTTAA
>NW_018189394.1:0-335 GCF_001263595.1 Phalaenopsis equestris
TATATATATATATGATTCCAATGCCTATACTTTGAGAGGGAGGTCGTGATGGCCACTCCACCAATAAGAAGAAATCTAGCAAGGCTACTGCCGTAGCGGCGAAGAAACCAATATCCAAAGTGGTTCGGGCCATGGTTCGGGCCATGGGTCCCATGGGTTTGGAAGGTGGGATATTATTTACTCTGTTTTCTCGTCCATTGTTACTTTAAAAGAGTTGGAATAGGTTAATTAATCCTAATTGAGAGAACAATATATCCAAGGAAAGCTAAAAGCTCTCTCTCAATTGCATTTGCAGGTCGTTGAGGTGCACAACAACCAAATGCCTAGAGAATAAT
>NW_018189395.1:0-335 GCF_001263595.1 Phalaenopsis equestris
ACAAATACTAGAAAAAAAAATTACATAAATAATATATACAAATACTAGAGCTTTATATTGAGCATTATTTTAAGCAATAATCCAGCTTATTAATATCTTGTTTATGAACTTTGAATGATACCATTCATGATCCTAAATAAGTGGAGCATCAAGTCGTTCAAGCTTGTTCATTTAATAGCATAGTATTTAGCTCGTTTATTTAGTTAATTAAGTAGTCATAAAAGAGCTCCAATCGAGTTAAGTCATAAGTATTTGCCTAATGCTGAGTTCATTTGCTTCCCTACCATGTGTGATAGAAATATATAACAAGTTAGCACTTGATATAGCCTCTGTTT
>NW_018189396.1:0-335 GCF_001263595.1 Phalaenopsis equestris
CTCTTATTTCATACTTGTGATGATTCATTACTTCACATTTAATTTACATATTCAATCTGATCAATCAGTATATTAAAACTAGTTGTGAAGCTAAAATGACCCGAAAGGGCTATGTATTCCTCTCCTAGTGAGAATCACATTAATCTTGTGAGTGATAAAGTGGCCCATAGGTTAGTGCAAATAGATAGGGAGATAGTATTTTATGAGTGTAAATTGGTGAATCTAGGTTGACAAATTATAACCTTAAACAATTTGATCAATAGTTTGGAAATCAAGGCTAAGTTAGACCTAAATAGTGGGAACTTCTAAAGATAACTTGAGTTTATGTAAAAAAA
>NW_018189397.1:0-335 GCF_001263595.1 Phalaenopsis equestris
GGCCTCATTGATAAGTGCTACAAGATCTCACGCATTGGAACCCATGGTCATGGAACCGAATTCGTTAGTCTGGAACATCTTCTTTTGCAAGTGAAATCATCTAGTATATGAATGAAAAAATGCTTTCATTGTTGTGGAAGAATATGTCTTTGTATTTTAATGCATGCATTTTATTTATTTGAAGCTAATAGAGCGAGATCCACTTTTGGGGGAATGTGAGTCGAAGCAATAACGAGAATCTTTTTAGCGGAACATCTTTCACAATCTGTGGAAACATAGTTCTTTAATAGATCGAGGGACAAGTAATTTGACTCATTCACATGCAGATCATGAAT
>NW_018189398.1:0-335 GCF_001263595.1 Phalaenopsis equestris
GCATTTTAGGGTTGTTTGGTTTGTTAAAATATATATGTAGTGTAAAAGCAACATATTATGACTGAAACATAGTATATTTTAAAAATATATGATTTAATATTAAATAAATGGAGTTGTATATATTATTATATTTTGTTTGAAGAAAAATGAAATCGATACAATGTATAACTAATGGCTACGATTGCGTCTATGGAGAGATGAGACCCTATGGTGGTCGTGCAGACTATTATGACGAGATGGGTGCACAAATTATAATGAATTTGAAAATTACATAAATTTAATGAATTTGAAATTCACTAATTATAAAATATTATTTTAAAATTAAAGGCATTAAA
>NW_018189399.1:0-335 GCF_001263595.1 Phalaenopsis equestris
CCTTTGCCTAGATCTCAGAGTGGTTCATGGAGAAGTCCAGTTCAATATCCTAGCCCTACATCAGGAAACTCAGGAACTCATAATTTCTCCAGGCCTTGGAATATGTCTGGAAATTCTTCAGGGCACAGTTATTACTCCAATTCGTCACAAGGTGCTCTATCAAGCTTCAGGCTTGGAGAAAGTTCAATGAGTAGTGCCTACTCTGATGTGAGGGGCAGTCCCCATTCTCACTCAAGTGGCAGAGGCTGGCAGTACAGGGGTGGTAGCCCTAGTCCAGGCTGGAGTGGTGGAAGGGGTAGAGGAGGATTTCATAATAAGGGTTATGGTTTAGGAAG
>NW_018189400.1:0-335 GCF_001263595.1 Phalaenopsis equestris
GTGAAAGAAAATGTCTTGTATTATCTTAGTTGGTGTTTCACCCCAATTGAAATAAAATATCTGCCAATAGAGAAACAAATTGATATTTTCAGTTCATAAGTTGAAGCATTCTATGCTCTCACATCGTATAAGATTAATTTCAAGGATAAAACCCTTACAATATCTGATGAATCGTCATATCTTGGCCGGTCGACTAGCTAAGTGGGTCATGATCCTCTTACAATTTGACATTTCATACTTTCCTTGGCATGCCCTCAAGGACCATATTTACTGAGTGCCGCCAAACTATCCCTCCCGTAACTTCTATTATTATTATTATTATTATTATTATTATT
>NW_018189401.1:0-336 GCF_001263595.1 Phalaenopsis equestris
CCCAACCCAAACCTGACCCAAAAATTATTCAGGTTGGCTTAAACTGCACCTGTATTTTTTGACTCGAGTTTCGGTTGGTTTGGCATGTTGGGTCAATTTTTGACACCTCTACATACAATCATTTGCATGCTCCTTACTTCAGGCTAAAGAGAGTAAAATTGGTGAACCAAGCACTTCGAAATCTGTCGAAGAGGATGAAATTCTCGCCGAGGATGACGATGATGACCTCGACATGGATGAGCTGAACGAGCTGGAAGCAACCCTGTCAAGGACCACTCTCGAGATCCATTCCTCGAACTAACAACGAGTTACACGAGGTCATAGAGTTGTTGTAAA
>NW_018189402.1:0-336 GCF_001263595.1 Phalaenopsis equestris
AACCTCCTCTAAAAAGTGTAACAATAACACGAAAAGCTCTCCTATAAACCACGAGAGCAGTGCAAAAACATCTTTTACAAAAATCACCATAGTCACATGGAAAATCTTCTCCAAAAAACACGACAACGATGAGAAAGGAGATCCCATTGATTTGCTGCTACACAAGCCAGGGACATTTTTTTCACCTCCAGAAGGCTCAACAATAATGTGAAAGGAGATCTTGTTGATCGTCTGCTAAATAGGTTGGGTACTTCTGAAAAGTTCAATAACACATTATTGCTCTCCTACTATGCAATTTGGGGACAATCTTTTTCTTTCTCTTTAATGACAATGCAA
>NW_018189403.1:0-336 GCF_001263595.1 Phalaenopsis equestris
GTACTTCTTTGATGATATCCTGTGCTTCTACTCTGCTTGGACATTGCAACCACATCTAATCAAACAACCTTCTGTAGATAACATCACCTACTAGAGCTAATGACACAACTCTTCTCGTGATATGATATGCTTCAGACTTATCTTCTGGTAAGTTTCCTGTTTGCAAATATTCTATCAATGGACTGCACCAATCTTCAATATTATCTCTTCTTCCTTTCTAAATTTTTATAGACTGTTAATATTGATCTTTGATGAAACTCGACATCCTTGCACTGTAATATCAATGGAATCCTTTGCTGGACATGCCAATTCCTTAGCAAGCTTGGTGAAAGTGTC
>NW_018189404.1:0-336 GCF_001263595.1 Phalaenopsis equestris
AGAAATTTTAAAACGGTTAGATGCTGGAATAATATATCTTATTCCAGACAGTGCTTGGGTTAGTCCAATTCAATGTTCTTCAAAGAAAGGAGGTGTGACTGTAGTGGCAGATGAGCATAAAGAATTAAATTTTGTCACCAAGAAGGATCATTTTTCCTATACCACTTTTGGACCAAATGTTGGATAGATTAGTTGGGGATAAATATTTTTGTTTTCTAGACGGATATATCGGTTATCACCAAATACCTATTGCTAGCGGATCAAGAGAAAGAAACATTTACCAATCCTTATGGAATTTTTCCTTTTCAGTGAATGCCTTTTGGATTATGTAATGCA
>NW_018189405.1:0-336 GCF_001263595.1 Phalaenopsis equestris
CGGCCGGTCGAGGTGAAGTGAATAGCTCGTCGGGCAGAGGCGGTCGGACGGAGCGAAGTGAAAAGCTCACTGGGCCGGGGCGGCCGGACGAGGTGAAGTGAAAAGCTCGTCGGAGATGGTGGTAGGTCGAGGTGAAGTGAATAGCTCGCCGGGCCGAGACGGCCAGACGGAGCGAAGTGAGAAGCTCGCCAGGCCTGGGCGGACGGACGAGGTGAAATGAAAAGCTCACTGGGCCATGGCGGTTGGTCAAGGTAACGTGAAAAGCTCACCGACCAGGGCGACCGTCGGAGTTAAGTGAAGTGCAAAATACGACATGCAAATAATCACATGTAATAG
>NW_018189406.1:0-336 GCF_001263595.1 Phalaenopsis equestris
ATTTGTAGCAGTAGAGTAGCAGATTATCGTCTTAGTATGATAGAAAGATTCAACACACAATATGAAAAGAGAAACAACTAATAGTGACACCATAAATTTTTACGTAGAAAATCAGAAAAGGTAAATGCTATGGGACTAGACCCAGTTGAAGAGTTTCATTATAAAAATATAATTACATTTGCAACTTGTCCCACATGCATGAAAGAGTAACTAGATTTTTTAAGTACAACGTCGACGTGCAGATGAATTTACTGTTAAGAATGGGCGGAGACCAATAGTGATTAGCAGCGTCCATGGTCGATGGCGGTAGACGACGATTGGTGGTGGTCGACAGAG
>NW_018189407.1:0-336 GCF_001263595.1 Phalaenopsis equestris
TCACACCTCCATCCACTTCCTTAGCCTCATCCATGATTAGCCACCACTCAACCTGAACTCACATCAAGTCCAAAATTTTACTGATAGCTTTTGAATAACCTAAGAAAAATTAGGATATAATTTTCTTATATACTTCTCAACATATACGTAAAATCCAAAAAACCTAATCATCTACTTTGGATGATATGTACATGTCCCAAGATAATTATCTACGAGCATTTTAATTGTTTACCCTACCTAAATCCCAATCTTTAAAACAATTTACAAATTTTCCCAATATAAACTAATTTTGATATTTTTATCAATGTACCATAATCACAACTAAAAGTGCAAAAA
>NW_018189408.1:0-336 GCF_001263595.1 Phalaenopsis equestris
ATATATATATATATATATATATATATATGTATTTGCGCCGCATTCTCAGGTCTGTTGGCAGAGCATCCGCTTCGACGATGTATGTGAATCTCTCCTCTAACTATTGTTGCTTTAAGGAAGGGGTGCTCGAATATTTAGGCGCATGGGCCTGCCCCAGAGCTGACGAGGGTTGAGCCAATAGGGTGAGTTGGGGACCTCGCTCCCCGACCCATTCTTTATTACGTACGCAGATACATAGGAATTAAGTGATATGCAAATCTTCCTAATTTTTTATTTGGAATCAAAGTAAAAACTAAAAATGTTCTGCAAGTGTGTTAAACATTGCATGAAAAGAAT
>NW_018189409.1:0-336 GCF_001263595.1 Phalaenopsis equestris
ACCACGCCAATCCTATCGACCTGTAACCAATTGATCTCAGTCGCTTGGCAACACCGACTATGCCCAACCGATCGAATTGGCCTCGCCAAACCGAAGCCATTGAAGCCCAGTCGAATGAATAAAAAAATAAGGTCATATCTTACAAGAATAGTCCTTAAATTCTAGCTTTGGCTATAATATTCAATTAGGGTCTCATTTATTTTTATGTCTGAAGTAGTCATGTGTCAGCCTCTAATTATCCAACTACATATAAAAATAGAGTATTAATACGCACTTAAGAGCGATAATTTCATGCTTAATCCTTTAATTAAAATAATGCAAGTAACAATTTTTTTT
>NW_018189410.1:0-336 GCF_001263595.1 Phalaenopsis equestris
AAAAAAATCTAATAATTTTTAAATTCATCTTAATATCCTCACAAACACTTAAGAAAAGAATTAGCTATTCGCATGATGTTAGGATTAGAGACAAAAGCTTATTTACTTTTCGTCTTATTCTCTAATTTTAACAGCATCCCTATTGCTGACATGAACCATTAAATAAAGTCCACAAGGGCCCTCGACCATGTTATGGTCATTTATAACCAATTACATACATATATACATAAAATATTATATTAAATTAATTAACAATTATTTAATTCCATATCTTACCTATGCATGATCCTCTATAGCTATATACCCATGATGTAGTCTTCCACAGTTTGAAGGTTC
>NW_018189411.1:0-336 GCF_001263595.1 Phalaenopsis equestris
TTTTAAAAGATGTATAAAAATAAAACAGCCGACACCTAACCAATGTACTAAGAATGATGAACTTCAAGTTATCTAACCGTAATCTCATGTCACGTTGTTCATTCTATTCAATGTCAAACTGGCCTGGAATTGATGAAAGAACAGCATGTGTGAGAGAACAAGCACAAGATACTGATAAAGTAGAAGCAAACACTCCATCTAAGGAAGCTTTTATAAAGTAGAGTAATTGTATTCTCATCATTTGTTGCTTTAACATTTCATCAACTTGAGATTTTACCTTCTGCTGGGGATATAAATGATCATCGTGATATTTATGCACATGTATGAGTTCAGATT
>NW_018189412.1:0-336 GCF_001263595.1 Phalaenopsis equestris
AAATCGAAAGAAAGTCAGGTATAGCTTGACGAGTCTTCCCATTCTTCTTTCTCTAGTATGTCAAGATAAAGAAAGAAGTTGTGTAGGATCGACCCTTTCCGGTTCTCTTTCTCTTCAAAACCAGTCTTCCTACTGGCACCCAGGGAACTCAAAATGGATCGACCGCAAAGGCAACTCAACTCAGACTGCCAAGCTTCACATCCAGGGGCACTCCTCATAGACATATTCTCTTCACCACTGGGAGACTCTCTCCTCTCCCACTAGACAGACATCTTAATATGAACAGGATAGGATGGCATAAACAGAAACTCCTTGGATACTACTACCAAGACTGAC
>NW_018189413.1:0-336 GCF_001263595.1 Phalaenopsis equestris
TATGTATATAAATATGAAAGTTTAAGTACGAGATATGCAAATACATAAGAATTTTGTGCTTCATATGTAAATTTTCCAATGTTTAATTAATGAATTATTAAATTTGAATAGTTTAACTTAACTTGATATTTTATTCAAGTCTTTTAAAAAAATTTAAATCTTATGAAATTAATTTTTTAGGTTAGAGAAGGCTTCTAGAACATTGCGAAAGATTTTAATGAATTTTTTATATATTTATTATTTGTTATTATTTATTATTTAATTTAAATAAAACTAAAAATGTTAATTGGTGTGAGGGATCATCAAATTTTAAATAATAATCTTCATCAAAATTCG
>NW_018189414.1:0-336 GCF_001263595.1 Phalaenopsis equestris
AAACAAAATTTCAATAACAATATAAATTAACAGATGAACCAAACAAATTATAGCAAATATTGATAAGTTAACACAAGTACTTGTAAATTACAAAGATAAAATTAGAATTAACAAGTTTATTAATACTAATATCTAAATTATTAAAAAAACTACATATCATAAGTAGAAACTTCTTAATCAAACAACTAAACATAATACAACAACAACAACAAGCCTTTATTGTATTAAGTGGGGTAGGCAAGATGAATCATTTTTCTTCATTGTGTTCTATTAAGTGTCAATTTTTCATTTATTTCAAATGAATTAAGATCATTTTTATACAACAAGCCCAAGTCT
>NW_018189415.1:0-336 GCF_001263595.1 Phalaenopsis equestris
CAAGCCTCTGCTTCAAGAGGGGAAGAGGCAATACAAGGGGAGACAAAAAAAAAGAATGCGCCGACCATTTAAATATCGAAACAAACAACCCACTCCAACAGAATTAGGTGTAAAACTACCATCAAAATTTTCCTTTATCCAACCTTGAGAGGGTGGTCTCCTACTAAAAAAAGTTGGTCTCCTACTACTCCCAGGTATAAGAGAAGTACCAGATGCATTCATAGCTCTCAAAATTTTACTATAGTTGGCCAATATAAGTGAGATAGTAATAATGGGATTGGGAAGAGAAGCATCATATTTATGACTATTTCTAGCCAACCAAATAAACCACAAAAC
>NW_018189416.1:0-336 GCF_001263595.1 Phalaenopsis equestris
CCATTAAATCATTTTTCAAAGCTTCAGGTTCCTAATTGAAATCTCAAATAGATTTAAAATATGAAAAAGCTTATATTTAAACTGAGTGTCCTGATAAGACAAATTTAACAAGCTCAATATCACTCAATTTCAACATCATTTATGCATTCAAATGTTCGTAGAATGTTGTCTGATCAAGGAGATCTCTCCGGCCAGTCTGATGACCAGATTCATTCCTTATTTACCGAGAGGCATCTCCTAGACTCTATAAATAGAGTGACACCCTTTCATGAAAAGAAAAGGAAGACATGAGCTTGGAGGATGATCAAGAATAGAAAGGGCAGAAGCTCAGTGTTT
>NW_018189417.1:0-336 GCF_001263595.1 Phalaenopsis equestris
CAAGAAAATATCACTATTGCTATTTTCTTAAAATATAAAATATATATTTTCATGCATAGATTTACCCCATAACAATGTTATAAGTATAAATATCAAAATTTTAAGTGTTATACACGTAAATACAAAAGAATTATGTAGCATGCATGCAAATTTCCACTGAGAAAAATTAGAAATTGGATGGTTCTTTATTTTCTTACAAACATGCATGATTAATTGATGGTAAACAAAAATTACATACAAGCTAATGTTAATACTTTATGAACAGGCAATAAATATGACATTAATTACATACAAACTATAATTTAAGTGTTAGATATGTAAATATATAAGAATTAA
>NW_018189418.1:0-336 GCF_001263595.1 Phalaenopsis equestris
TTTTTATCATCCTAAGAATATTAGTATCTATCAATTAAAATCAACCTCATTACCAGGAATCCCTCTTGAGTGTCATGATCATGGCATGTGGAGGATTTATAGTTTCAAAGAGGTCTGAAATACCTTCATCAGTAGCCTTGGGTTACATCATCTTAAGGTGTTCCCTCTAGTCTAAGAGAGTAGATTATTTATTTTATATGTCCTATCCCTTAGTGCTAATTAGGTTACCTATTAAAATAACCTACGTTTCTATACTTGGATAAACTCAAGGAAGGTGTATAATCCTCAATTTTGGTATTTAATTTAGCTAACATAGGGTTCATTTTTTATTTGCCT
>NW_018189419.1:0-336 GCF_001263595.1 Phalaenopsis equestris
GATCCAATCAGCAGTAAATTCTACTTGCTTACCTCAAACCAAGATGTGATCATCTTTAATGAACCTCAGGCTAGCATAAAACTCCCAAATCATGGGGTCAATTGCTACTACAGTAAACTAGCAGAATCTTTTCGACTTTATAGTGAGGATCAACCTTTTGATCTTGCCACTTGGGTTTATAAATGCCTGTTCTTAGATCAATCTTTTGGTCTCCATTAGAGTATTATAACTATGTTGGGCCTTAAAGTTAATGAATCATCATGAATCAAAATCGTCAGACGATCTTCCTCTCTTCACTCGTGGAGCCATTGGAAAATCTATGAAAATCCAAATAAA
>NW_018189420.1:0-336 GCF_001263595.1 Phalaenopsis equestris
ATAACAATACATTGCCAAAAAAAAAAAGCAAAAAAGATTCATTTAAATTAGTTTATGCAACTACAATGCTATATCTTGGCACAGGAATTTTATTATAAATTTTATATTTTCACCGTTATAGGGACGTATGAATCATATGTACTCATTTTATAATTATGTTATTCATCATCAGCAAATATGCTATTGTTTCCTCTTCAGTATGTAAGATGTGATAATTACATATAGAGCCCCTGAAACATTGCTATTCACAAATCAAGCACTCAAGTGATTTTTTGAACTGCCGAATAGACGCATTGACATATGACATTATGAAACCATTGAGAATTTGATAAAAAA
>NW_018189421.1:0-336 GCF_001263595.1 Phalaenopsis equestris
AAGAAGGCATATAATTGCAGTGTCGTTGTTAAAAGAAACACAGACATATAGCAAGATTTGCTATTACGGAGTACTTGACGAACTCATTCAATTGCAATGTCTAGGACATGTCAGCTATATTGTATATGTGTTCAATTGTCAATAGTTTGATCTTATTCCAAATTGAAGAACTCAAACACTCACGTCATATGATACACTGAGGTCAAATTGAACAGTTGATATGCGAAGTTTGATCCTTTTATTGGCACGTCAAGCTGCACAGGTTTATTAACTTCAATAAACTGGTAGAATAAGTGATAAAGTTGATTAGGTTGGGGTTATGAAGAATAAACCAAA
>NW_018189422.1:0-336 GCF_001263595.1 Phalaenopsis equestris
TCTTTTTTGGCTTCCGCCAAAGATGGAAAAGGGGAACTATTTTCCAGTTGTCTTCCCTCCATAAGAGGAGCATTTTAGGCAAATTATTTAATTTACTAATCACGTTTATCTCCTACCTTCCTTACTCCCGAATCCAAATCTACCGCCATCCCAGTATTTCACAATTAAGGTTGCATTAATGGGCTGAAATAAGGCATGATTTAATGCTTCTGTTGGATTCGCGCCTTCCTACCAAGGATCCCGCCATCATGATTTTTTGAATCGGTGAAGCCTTACCTTAAATGGGCAGAAGAGGAGATGGTTTAGTGCTTCTTCAGCTGAAATTAAAAGGTAAAT
>NW_018189423.1:0-336 GCF_001263595.1 Phalaenopsis equestris
TTTCCTATCTTTAATTCCACCATTAAATTAGAGAGCCATTTTACACACATCCCACCCAATTCTTATGTATTTACATAGTAAACACTTAAAATGATTTATTTATACATTTATACCGCCTAAATATTTTCATATCACATCAAAAATATCACTATTTTTATTTTTAAAAGATGAAATACATATTGCATATATAGAAAAGATAGCATATATGTAAAAATGAAAATTTAGGAGTTATTTATATAAATACATATGAATTGAGATATATATATATATATAATTTTAAAAGATAAAAGAAAATAAAAGAAAACGGAAAAATGTCATTTTCACTTAGAAGTAATT
>NW_018189424.1:0-336 GCF_001263595.1 Phalaenopsis equestris
CTTTTCAATTGATTGAGCTTTAGGTTAAATTTCCTCAAAGTCGTGGATGTTTCTGCTAGATCTCGTATGTGTTGCTTAGGTGATTTATTTTTTACCAAAAGGCCATCAATATAGATTTCAATGTTCCTTCTTCTTTAGTTCACAAAGATTACATCCATCAACCTTTGGCTGTGTTGACTAGTGTATCAATCCGCTGTAATGGGTGGTTGTCTTTTGAGCATGTTGTATTGATTTTGGTGAAATTGGCACACATCCTCCACATATTGGCCTTCCACCTGATCAAGACCTTACCTAGTTAGTTGGGTATTGTATTTCCCTGGTGTCTAACAGCTTCAC
>NW_018189425.1:0-336 GCF_001263595.1 Phalaenopsis equestris
AAAAAGATTAGAAATACAAAAGCATGCAAGAGGTTCCAATTACACACCACATATAACTCACAAAAAAAAAAACCTATGGATACCCCTCTTCAAAAAAGAAAAATACTGCTCACCCCACCAACAAACCCAAACAATGAACTAACCCAAAAAAGTAACAAGTCATTAAGTACAAGAGTTTTCAACTCAAAATTTAAAGTATTAGAAAAAAAGTAGATTGAGATGAAGAACCCAACTTTGCTGGCTTATTACCTTCATGCAAAGTATAGCACCAAATAATTTGAATTGCCTCAATTAAACAAAAAATTATCTTCATCTGAACAAAGAATCCACCAATAA
>NW_018189426.1:0-336 GCF_001263595.1 Phalaenopsis equestris
CCTCCACCCCCTGGTCTTGGTCCAGCAGCCAGCTTTGGCGCTTCTGCAACTGCAAAGATAAGTGTTGATGCTTCATTGGCTGGCGCCATAATTGGGAAAGGTGGGGTGAACACTAAGCAGGTCTGCCGTCTGACTGGTGCCAAGCTTTCCATTCGTGACCACGAGAGCGATACAAATCTGAGGAACATTGAATTGGAAGGAACTTTTGATCAGATAAAGCAGGCGACTGCTATGGTACGGGAGCTGATTGTGAACATCAGTTCTACAGCTGCAGTTCCTGCAAAGCCTGCAGGTGGTCTGGGAGTTGGTGGTATGGGAGTTGGTGGTGGTGGTGGT
>NW_018189427.1:0-336 GCF_001263595.1 Phalaenopsis equestris
AACATGGGATGAATACTCCCCATGTGTTACCAGACTGGATCATAAGAAAACGAATTTTTTTTCTTTTTCCTTCAGCTCTACGTGGAAGTAATTCATTTACTCCGGACGTATCTCTAACTCCGTAGTCCAATGTAATAATTTTTTCACAACTAACTCCGGAGTCCAGACATAATAATTTTTTCACAAAGAGGCCCTTTGCAAAATCACATAAATTCAGAGTAACTAAATTCTAAGCCACTTAAATTCAGAAAATTATTTCGCATGGCTAAAGTTAAGATTGTGTTTGGGAGTGCTTTTTAGCTGCTTCAAATGTGCACATATTTGGCCGTTTGGCAG
>NW_018189428.1:0-336 GCF_001263595.1 Phalaenopsis equestris
AAAATTTGGATTCAACACATAATTTTTTAAATTTTTAAATATCTAATATTTAAAACTTATTTATTTATTCATATAATATTTTAACGTCATAATCAAATAAAAATATGTTTGAAAATAGATTTCTCATCTCGAGATATTGATTATCAAAAATATCTTCATATAACGTTAAGAAAATTAATAAATATGAAGACTTAAACAATAAGTGTAAAAACATACAAAAGTTTACAAGCAAATGCTCATAAATATTATCTTCCTACAACCCAAATAAAATCCCACCATACATAATCACGCTTCCCTCAACATCACCTTCTCCCAACCCCCCCTCTCAACCTTCTC
>NW_018189429.1:0-336 GCF_001263595.1 Phalaenopsis equestris
GTTCACTTGAATTTAAATTAACTTAGCAAACTAAGTACAATACAAAAGGAGGAGGAGAAGGCTTACTGGAGAGGAGGCGGGCCGCAACAGTTTGCCAGTGAAAGATGATGCAGAGGTGGACAAATTCTTCTTGTTGCGCTAGAAGTCTCTCAGTCAGAGGCAGTCTGTTGAAAGGAATGTCATGAGTGTCTATTTATAGACTCTAGAGGGGGTGACAGAGTATTGGCAAACATCGATCAAGGTTAGAGATCAACGATCAAGACTATTCAGGCAGTTGGAGCTCCTACAGATTATCGACAGTGAACCTTCAAGTCAATTTGCTGCCAGATTTGAGAA
>NW_018189430.1:0-336 GCF_001263595.1 Phalaenopsis equestris
TTCCCAACTCTTACCTTCAGCGCAGAGTAGTTGATGGTAATGGACGTCTGGTAAATTGTCTGATACTGCTTTTTTCTTCTTCTTGGTTTATTTTTGTTTGTTTTAAATCTGTAGAAGAATCCGTTCCTAACCTAATCTCTCTTTTCTGTCAATATCTCAAAAAATACATAAACATAATAGGTTTCTGGAGATTTGAGTTGATTATTTAGGGAGATTTGGCTATGTGATTCTAGTTTAAGGATTCTATCGGCAACGGCATCTTTAATGAGATATCCTCACTGTAGAAAACCATATTCCGAACGTTTTCTTTTCGTTTTAATATGAAAACAATTCAAT
>NW_018189431.1:0-336 GCF_001263595.1 Phalaenopsis equestris
ATAAAAATGTGTATTTGACCTTTAAAAATTAGAAGTTTTTTCATACATAACACGCAAAACCCAAAATTTTAAGTTTATGTTTGAGAACTATTGAGGTTATGTTTGTGTGTGTGTGTGACACTTATCATTTTGTGAATGAGTTGTTGATGAGGTTTGTGTTGAATGAGAGTGTCACCCTTCGGAAGTTTCCATGAGTGACTATAGCGACAGACTTGATAAGGAATGATTTGGTTATTTATCAGGACCAGTTCAAATATGGTCTTCGGTTCTTTAACACATACAGGGTCATTCCGGCATAGGTGCTGCCGAACTCCATAGCCACCGTGTGACCTTCGT
>NW_018189432.1:0-336 GCF_001263595.1 Phalaenopsis equestris
CCCACCTTCACTAATGTCTTACACTTAGTCCCGGTCTTTTATATGTGACATCGGGTTTTTTTTTACTTACTCATATTTTTTGCAATGACTTGTTTTAGGTTTCTTTCATGCCAGATTCTCTTTGTGATTCTTTTAAAATTCCTACACTTTATTATACAAAGTTTATGTTACTAACCCATGCAGCTGCAGCAGGAGCACCAGGTACGCATCGCATAATTTATTTATTACACTTTTGCTACTTTACCTTACCGTATTTTCTCACCCATGCATGTTTTACTTCACCTGTAAAACAAAACAACGAAAATATACTTTCAAAAATAATAATACACCTTTAAA
>NW_018189433.1:0-336 GCF_001263595.1 Phalaenopsis equestris
GCGAAAAACACAAAAGAGAAGGAAGCAAGACAAAAGATACAGAAGAGACAAAAAGAGTGCAAATGTTTTCTCTCAAAGCCTATTTATAATGGCCCAGGCATGGAAATCTGGGGACGCAATAATATAATTTAATTATTTCATGCATGCTAAAAAATTCTCTTACCCTGGTGTACTGTATATCTTTCGAGAAACAAGAAAATCAGGAAACTAAATATGTACACATAAAAATATGCCAAGACGAATCTCAAAGCAGTTGGACGGCTCGGGAAGAAGATGCAGAAGATCAAGTGTATACTTCAATGAGCATTTCTGGATGAATATTGGCTAGGGAAGCAC
>NW_018189434.1:0-336 GCF_001263595.1 Phalaenopsis equestris
CCATTATAGCTGCCGGGCACCTCACTCGTTATTCACTTGCCAACCAGCTCGCCACGAACTATCAGCTCACTTATGCTACTAATTATTTATTTGCTCATTATCGACCTCATATTTTACATTACCATCATTTTACTTCAAATCAACAAAAAAATATAAAATTTTATATTTATTTGATATCAAATCAAATAACTCTAAAATATTTCAAATATGACACATTACCTCCACGCATTAATTTTTTAGCAAAAAAAAAAAAAAGTATTCAATAGGGTAAACTAGGGGTGTAAAAGAGCCGAACACATGTGAGCCCAGGCTCAGCTCGTGTTCGGCTCATTTATA
>NW_018189435.1:0-336 GCF_001263595.1 Phalaenopsis equestris
TGCAATGGGACCAAGTTCCTTTAGTTGAAATTTGGATTTAAGAGTTTGGGTGAGATTGGTGATGGTGGATGGATTGTTCCCCGTGATGAGAATGTCATCTACGTAGACAAGAAAGTAAATGGTGGTTTGGTTATGTGTATATAGAAGGAGGGAGGTATTGGCTGAGCATAAGTGAAAGTCTTAATTGAGCATGTGGGTGATAAGAGTTGAGTACCATTTTCTTGGTGCTTGTTTAAGGTCGTAAATGGTCTTTTTAAGAGGGCATATCTTGGTCGGATGTTGGGAGACTTGAAAACCTTGAGGTTGATGCAGAGGAATGGTTTCATCCAAGGAGCC
>NW_018189436.1:0-336 GCF_001263595.1 Phalaenopsis equestris
ATTACATATACTATTTTTCTAGAAAAAAGAAAAAAAATAAATAAATTTTAATTTTTATTCAAAATTTGGAGTAATCGAAATTTAAAATATTATAAATTAGCTTTTAGATACTTTTAAATCATCAATAAATATAACTAGTTTAAATTTTGGCTATTAAAAATTTCGTATGAAGAAGATATTCATAGGGTTAAAGAATTATTTATTTTCTAATTTATTTTTAGAGGGTTATGCCGTTATATTTAATTATTTATATTGATAAACAATTTCTTTTTTTTTAGTGCACAGATTTGATAAAGTGTGCCAATATAACTGTGGCTAATAAATAATTGTTTAATT
>NW_018189437.1:0-336 GCF_001263595.1 Phalaenopsis equestris
AATGTAGAATTTATATTCCAAAGTAACATTTTTAACAAAATAAAATTGTTATTAATCTAAATGTCTTTATTATTTCTTCATTCCTCTTCAACAACTTAGAAAAGACAAGAATGACAATTATCCTCTTGAATATACATGACTTTTATTAGTTGCTAAGAGATGGAATGAGGCAAAATGTTCCTTGAATTATTTCTTATGATTTTGTACTATAAGGAAGCTATATCATATGATTAGTGCTAACAACTACTCGCTTTAATAGGTGTTGTCATGATCAACATTGAAACTCTGAGTATGTTGACATGAGATAAATGATGAGTTAGTTTAAGGTGATTTTCA
>NW_018189438.1:0-336 GCF_001263595.1 Phalaenopsis equestris
TCATCAGAAAATATGATGTTTTGTAGGCTCTTCGCACATCAGTTGCACATAGTCCTGCTGCGGAGCATTCATTAGTAGAAGTTGTGCATAGTCCTATTGGAGAGCCGCCAGCAGGTGCAGTTGTACACAGTTCGAATGGAGAGTCACCAGTAGATGCAACTGTACATATACCAATTGGAGAGCCATCAGTCGTAGAATCAGTAATAATTATTGATGATAAAGAAAATATTACTGAAGAGGAGACGGATGTGTCGAGCCAGAGCTCCCAGCCATACTCCTATGCTATTGTGGTACGCCATCATTTTAATAATAATTATGTAAATCAACACTTAATTA
>NW_018189439.1:0-336 GCF_001263595.1 Phalaenopsis equestris
TGGTCCATCAAGCTACTTTGAGAACCGTGCATGCCTTTTTTGGGTGTATACATTAAGTTCCTCAATTTTCTTGCTCCTTGACAGTGAAAGTTGCGACAAGGACAACAAAACTTTTAAAATTAAATGAATTTTATAATAATTTTTATTTAATGTCATAAATAAAGTCCCTAGATTTTTGTGCTCAAGACCATCACTGGGCTCACAATTCATCATCTCGAGTTCGTTTGCATATTCTTTATGGAGAAAGGATCTGATTCCGCACTTACATTCGTTGATAATGCTAGAATGCTATCCGTTCTCGGGATCAGATCGCGCCTACCCAAGTGCGAGCTGTCA
>NW_018189440.1:0-336 GCF_001263595.1 Phalaenopsis equestris
ACTTGCATTTATAACTAGTGAGTAGTGATAAATCAGGAAAAATAGGTTAATAAAGTTATAAAATACATTTTTTAAATTATAATCACTTGGTATACTGTTAGAGTAAGTTGCGATCAAGTCAATTTTGTACCAGTAATAAGAGAATTTTATTTTAATATCATGAATCTATGGATGGATTTATCTTTGTAAAATGAACTTATGTGGATATTTTTCCTTCTTGCATCAATGCATTATTGTCTTTGAGTGATCTTCCTTATTTCTCTTATGTTGATTCTACTCTTTCTAATGCTTATCTTGATCAAGTTATGAAATTCTTAACTTATGGTAGAGGAGAGT
>NW_018189441.1:0-336 GCF_001263595.1 Phalaenopsis equestris
AAATATATTCATCACGTTATTTTATGTCTCTGTAATAATATCTCCTTAGTTATTGTCATTCATTTAATAGCAAAGAGTTAGGGGAAGCAATGGACCCAACAAGGAAGCAAAACAGAATAAATATTCTATCACACTCGCATTTATATCTCACTTATGACATATAATAATATATTATATTATATTTGAAATTTAAAATTATTGCAAGGTTCACCTTTCTCTAGATTTGGAGAGAGTAAAAAAATAAAAAATAAAAAATAAAAAATTGAAAATATTTCCTTTACATATTTTGATCAGTTTGGGACAGCTGCAGCTTATTGAATAATCTATTGATAAGCT
>NW_018189442.1:0-336 GCF_001263595.1 Phalaenopsis equestris
TAACAAAAAAATCATAATTTTAATATAAAAAAAAATTAAATAGATGCTATGGATGTGAAAATTAAAGTTTGAGTGCAAGCATTAATTTAAATTAATTTGATTCATTTTAAATTTTAAAATTTAATAAAATTATTTATTTTAATAGTAATTCCATCGTACTCACTCCCAATAGCAAAAAAATAAATTTATTAATGTGTATTTTGATAATATGTAATAGATAAAAAAATAAAAGTATTCTATAAGTATTAAAAAATAAATTAAATTATATGAATATTCTTTTTAATTTTGATAAATTGACTACTTCAAAAAAGAAAATTTTCATTAGTTTTAACCTTG
>NW_018189443.1:0-336 GCF_001263595.1 Phalaenopsis equestris
TTTTCATCATCTTACATGAATCTTGAGGTATTGCATAGATCTTGATGTAATATTTAAAGCATGAAACGGTCAAACCTTAATAAAAAGTTATCTAGAGCTCCGATTTCAACAAACTTGTAGTCAAAATGACTTGCTCGACAAGGTGGACCCAATGGTACTAAAATCAGTCCAATCTAAGCGAAATCAAGTTCAAATCAAGCAGTTAAACAACTTTTAGAAGCTTTTTGAGCATATTTAAAAGGTCAAATGAATTTCAAATCTTGCGAGCTTATAGTCGAATCGAGCACTCGACAAGCAGAATCCAAGAGCCCAAGATTGCTCAATTTCAACATTGTT
>NW_018189444.1:0-336 GCF_001263595.1 Phalaenopsis equestris
GGAAGTGTTAAGAGAGCACTTATGTTGATTATGGAAAACGAGATATAATCATGCTATAACCAATTTTATGCTTGATTTCATTGAATCATAGTATCTTAATTTTTAATATATATATATATAGAGGCCTTGGAGTCTGTTAAATTACTAAAATAATTATTAGTCCATTTTTAGAAATTAGCATCCCATAAACAGAACGACTTCATCTCTAATTATTCTCAAATCAAATTTTATTTCATCTTAATTTCAGTTCAATTTGATTACGTTTTTCTCTGCAATATCAAATAATAGTAAGATTTACGGGCATACCACTTAATTCTTATGTATTTACATAGCTAA
>NW_018189445.1:0-336 GCF_001263595.1 Phalaenopsis equestris
ACTGCCTGATGGATGGAATAAATTCTTGGATCTTTTGTTCAGTGTGTTACATAACTTGTAGGACTAAGGAACAGATCTGCATTTACATCTTGGTGTTCAGTGAATGATGCAAATATAGCAGCACAAGAATTTTTGTGCCTCTAAATCGAGGTGAAATAAGGTTTTGGTACCTTCCCTAACATTGTAGAATGTGTTATGGTGATGGGAATGGGCTCAAGTTTTTGATGTAGTGGATGGAATTCTTGTGGAAGAAGCATGACTATTGGG
Source organism: Phalaenopsis equestris (assembly GCF_001263595.1). Lineage (NCBI taxonomy): Eukaryota > Viridiplantae > Streptophyta > Magnoliopsida > Asparagales > Orchidaceae > Phalaenopsis > Phalaenopsis equestris. The sequence continues at coordinate 268 of NW_018189445.1, forward strand.
CTGATGATAATATGTCCAGTTTAAGTAAAAATATCAAGTTACAATTGTGGGTGTTCTTCCAGGCCCCAC
>NW_018189446.1:0-336 GCF_001263595.1 Phalaenopsis equestris
TCATGGCCGCCGAGGAGCTCGACAGCATGAACAAACCGAGCATGGAGTGTGCTCGTCCACCTCATCCTCGGAGCCCTCATGCTTCTCTTCGTCGTGATCTTCGACATGAGCCGAGATCTCATCAAGCTACCTGGCGCCTCAAATCCACCGAACCCAAATTGTTGTTGTTGTTGTTGATGATGATGGTGATGATGAAATAGTTGATGATAATCATAGCTCTGGTTATAAAACTTAGCCGAATTTGTAGGCATCGAGTTGAACCTTCCCAATGGCCCCCCGACAAAACCATGAGGGTAAGGTGCACCAGGTGGCGGCGGCCCCGCCGCCGCTACCGTA
>NW_018189447.1:0-336 GCF_001263595.1 Phalaenopsis equestris
TCTCATGTTTTAGTGTTTAGGAAGTTAATTTCTTATGTTGTGTTTTAAATTGTATTATTAGTCATTTCTTAGCCGATTAATTGATTACATGCATATACTTATTCAAAATTATATATATATTTTTAAAAGAAAAATGTCTACAAATTTAGATTTTTCACAACTTCAATCTTCAATTTTTTCTTTCCCTTATACTCTCATTAAAGGTTTTAAGAATGTTCAACTTTCATGGTTTCAACTACTTGACTTAGAATTGTATTATATTTATGAGTTATTAAAAATCACACTTTAAATTTCATAAGCATGTTGATAAACCAAAATAATATGTTGTTTTAAGTA
>NW_018189448.1:0-336 GCF_001263595.1 Phalaenopsis equestris
GGAAGGAAATGATAATTCGTTTGTAATACCAGCTAACCAATCCCAAGGCAAGGACCAAGAGTTTGGTAGAGTCCCTAAGCCAACTTCTCCTTGGATGCCTTTTTCAATGCTGTTTGCTGCAATTTCAACCAAAGTTCCTGCTAAAGATGTGGATCTTGTCAATAAATATTATGAAGAATTCAAGGTGACTTTTTGAACATTAGTTTTATCCTCTAGGGCATTTGGGCTGTATAGATGATCTTTTTTTCTTTTAACCAGAGAAGAAAAATAAACAGACTTGAACTTGTTAAGAGGTTGAGGCATATCATTGGAGATAAACTACTGATATCTACCATA
>NW_018189449.1:0-336 GCF_001263595.1 Phalaenopsis equestris
TATACCGTAGACCCTTCATCTATTTCTCTTATATATTCTCTGATATATTAATTGTTGATGTCCAAAGAACGAAGAAATGGTGGTTAAAATGCTTAAAATGAATGAATTTAAATTAATGGGCAACTAAAATGTAAATTTTTATGATTTTGTTTCATTTCCATTAATTTACAAATGAACCTTTTCTCTTAATTAATGAAGCCCCGGGCTGGAACTCAGCATCATACGCTGTATTTGATTTTACTTCTAATATAAAAGTAATAAAATATTAACCAGATAATAAATTTTAGATCATTGCGAGTGCTAAATTATAATACATACATATATATAGATATATAT
>NW_018189450.1:0-336 GCF_001263595.1 Phalaenopsis equestris
AGCCCAATTCGAGTCAAATGAAGCGAAGATCACGCAGTTTGTAAGTTTTCACTGCATAATTAGAAGTTTAAACGGATTTCAAATCTAACGAGTCTATAGTCAAAATGAGTGTCTCGGCAAGACAAATCTAACGACCCCAAGATCTCTCAAATCTGACATTATTTAAGTTTTTAGTCAAACTCAAGGATTTTTTTTATTATATGATAATATATTAAACAGGTTCATAGAAGATAAGTTTCGGCGTTATGCATGTCTTTTTAATGATGTTGATATTCATGTTGCTAAAGATATGAATATTGCCGATAGCAATGGAATTGATGATGGTAATAATAACTT
>NW_018189451.1:0-336 GCF_001263595.1 Phalaenopsis equestris
CTAATGGAGTAGCACAGAAGAACATGGGGATGGGGGTATTATGTAATTATGCCTAGACTACAGTGTATAAGATTGCTTTTACACCATATATAAACGGGGATACATGAGTACTGCAAATGAAGCTAATAATCCTTACACTTTTATCACATTAAGAGCACACTAATTTGTAGTGAATCAACGCCAATGCAATTTATTCTCTATTTTATACAATTCTGGTTGAAGGAATCACCCCTAACTCTCCTAAAGTAGCCCATAAAACATAGAATAGTTAGGATTTTTTAGAAACTACCTAGTTATCATCATTAATGACCACTTATATAATTATGAAACCCCCAA
>NW_018189452.1:0-336 GCF_001263595.1 Phalaenopsis equestris
AGTTAAAGGTTTACCCAAGAAGCATGTTGAAACCACCAAACAGTTTCATTGAATCAAAAAAAAATCCACTAACAATTTGATACAACTGAAAGACAACAATCAATACAAGGATACTTAGCTAAGTTCTCCTTTACAACGACCAGAAAATGACTCAACGACCACATTTCTTGATTCCCTAAGCCTCTGCACTGGAAAATCTCCTCTCCGGCACTGGAACAAGGAACTCCAAGCAGAACTCACTAAGTACTCCCAAGAGCATCAATCATTTCAAGACTGCATTCCTTTGCTATATATAGACACTTTACGACAGCTTCCACAACTCCCCATCATCCCTAC
>NW_018189453.1:0-336 GCF_001263595.1 Phalaenopsis equestris
CCCCCCAGCACTTTACTCCCCCACCTACATGTTCCACAAAACAAATAAATTCTCCATAATAGCTACCTATTATATAGGAAAGCAGCTTAACCATATAAAGTATAATTCACTGTCCATCTCCCCCAGTCTTCTTCCAACCGTAGCAGCCATCGCTGCAACTATCATAAATACTGCCAACACATATCTTCTGAATCCTTCTGTTCTCAACTCCAGAAGTCTTCCTACTCTTTCTTTATCAGTTGTCTTTCTCCAATATCTCATCACTGGAAAGTTCTCTTCCACCCTACCTCTTCACCCCCTTCGACTCCAAATTATTAAATTCCCTCCCTTTTTTTT
>NW_018189454.1:0-336 GCF_001263595.1 Phalaenopsis equestris
GCCCTTCCTTGCTGCAGCTGGCCGGAACAGTTGCCGACACTATTATTCCTACAGTGTCTGCATTCCAGCCCAAGTTCCCTGCGATTCCAACACTTCTGCTTGCTGCCATTGCTGTTCCAGCCACATGAAATCCTCTCCCCTTCCCACTAGTTGCAGTTCCAGCCATCCCGGACCACATCCCTGCCACCTCACCAGTGTCCAGCCCTTCCTCCTAGCTGCCGCCTACCATCACCCTGAACAGCCCTCTTGCATCACTCCCTGCTGTTTGCTTACTGTACGACACTGTCGAAACAGTCTCCATGCTGTTTTCTGCTTGCAAACCGACTTTTTCATCAC
>NW_018189455.1:0-336 GCF_001263595.1 Phalaenopsis equestris
CTATGAATGAATAAATATCACTTTTTAAAACCAGCAAAAGTGTTTTTTTTTTTTTCATGTGAGATTTAAGTACAGTGTAAATATGAAAGTTAAGATGCGAGATATGCAAATACATAAAAATTGTGTGCAATGCATTTGGGCTGTCAAAACGACTCGTTCGTGAACAACTCTTTGTTCAGCTTGTTCATTAAGCATGATGAGCAGTAACACCCGCGGTATTACTCCACCATCTGCGATGTTACTCAAGTGTTATTCTGCGGTGTTATTGGTGTTAGTGTTACACCGCGGAATAACGGCCCGCGCTATTTGGGTACTACTCAGGTGTTATTGCTGGTG
>NW_018189456.1:0-336 GCF_001263595.1 Phalaenopsis equestris
TGCGTACGTCTTACGTATGCAAATTTTTCTCCTACCCATTTGGTTCTGTTCCACAATCAAGTTGTTGAAGTTTGCAAACTAGTCAACAACTTTACTAAAATTTGAAGATAAAAACTTTAAGTTTTAGATGAAAAATTATTTTGTTGCCCTTCAATCATATAGCTTTATTCTAAATATTTACATCTTTCAAGCTGTTCTCTCTTGTTTTGATAAGGGAATTCTGCCGTACTTGTAATTAACAATTTTGGGTTTTACTTTATGAATTTCTCTTCAGTCAACCGGGTCGACTTCTAAATTTGGGTTTTTAAACGAGTAAAGTGTCAAAATAGTCCTCGA
>NW_018189457.1:0-336 GCF_001263595.1 Phalaenopsis equestris
TCAAACTGTCGTTGCTTGGTCACGACCATCACACTGGTGGTCTGCCGTCACCATTTCCCAACCATCATCATCATCTTACCGTCGCGACCGCCAGACCACTGCTCTCTGGCCTCTGTCACCATCAGACCACTAATGTCTGGTTGTTGCCGTTGAGCCGCCATCATCGCTGGATGGCCGGCCGCCGCTTCCTGATCATCGCTAACTGACTGCAAGCACCGGCCCCTTCTCGGTCGCCGCTGTCGAACCCCAACCACTGGCCCGCCACTGTCAGAGCACTACTGTCTGATCACCACAGGACCACCGTCGGAGCATCAATCTCTGTTGAATGATGAATTC
>NW_018189458.1:0-336 GCF_001263595.1 Phalaenopsis equestris
TGCTTTTAGCCCTAGCCTGAAATTTGGGTTTTGTTATAGTCTTATAAAATAATCAAAATGTATTACAATCAAATTAAAATTTTAAGTCCTATAAAAGTAATACCAAATAATTTCAACTATATTGAAAGTGTCAAATACTTAGTAGGTCTTCCTTGAGAGTTAAGAGGATTTCATGAAATTAAGAATTGCAAGCAGAAAAACCAAGTGACAAATAGGAGCAATAGTTTTCTTTACCCCTCTTGGAAGCGTAAAGAAGCTTCGTTAGAAATGACTTTATTCCATAAATCCCATAGTTAACCCCTTAAAGCATATGTCCCTAATATTTACATTTCCCTA
>NW_018189459.1:0-336 GCF_001263595.1 Phalaenopsis equestris
TTTTTTTTCACGATAAACACTAACTTAAATATGTTACATAAGATTACAATAAGTAAATAATAAGAATCTCAGATAGGCCTTGCATGGCATGGTTTTTTCTTTTATTGAGTCATTTTATTTATAGAGTTAGGTAGTGTTATGCTTAATCTACTATCGACCTATGAGACATTCAAATGAAAAAGAAACATAAAGTGAAGGATGAACCTCAACTAAACCCTCAAAATTATCTCAGATGGTGTTGGTTAATATAGGTCTTAACTTTTTAGGATTCTGTGGATGTTTGTCTGGTACGACGTAAATCCTCACACTTTCTTAAGCTTTTGCATGATTTTATGT
>NW_018189460.1:0-336 GCF_001263595.1 Phalaenopsis equestris
TTTCATATAATATTAGGTATTTTAAAGAAACCCCTTCTTTAGTGTTTCATTAAAATATTATAAATTTAATTTTTTAATATATAATATATAATATTATAAATAATTTAAATTTTAATATATATTAACTATACTTATAGAAAAATTTAAAATGGGTAAAATGAATAATAATTTAATATATAATATATAATATTTTAAATAATTTAAATATTATTATATTTTAATTATAATTATAAATAAAATTTAAATTATATTTTACAATAATTAATATTTAATTAATATTAAATTAATTAAAAAAAGTATAATTGAACAGAAATGAATTAAGTAATAGTAAATGAA
>NW_018189461.1:0-336 GCF_001263595.1 Phalaenopsis equestris
TTTTTTTTTTTTTTTTGGCTCTTTGAATGTATAATTTTAATATATTGACAGAGTTAAAAAATGCAAAGGTTAGAATTTTCACTATTTATTTTGGTAATTAGTGGAAGATGTGGGGTGTTTTCCACAAAAAATCAATACTTTGGTTGATTGAATGATCTGTAGAACGTTTGGGTGTTCTGAAGGAATGCCATTAATCCCTGAATTTCTGAAAAAGATTGTAAATTTATTGAAAATTTTGTCATAACCAAAGAACTATGGAAAAAGAAAGTTGAAATTTAGGAATGATTTGACTGCTGGGAAATAAAGAAAGATTTGAGTAGTCAACTGTTTTGTTTT
>NW_018189462.1:0-336 GCF_001263595.1 Phalaenopsis equestris
GGGTTTGAGTTAAGTTTAGAATTTGGTTAAGTCAAATCTAAGTTAAGTTAGAATTGAACTAAGCTTCGGTTTAGTTAAGTCAAGGTTAATTTTGGATAAACTTGAATTAAGTTTAGATTTTGGTTAAGTTGGTTGAGACCTATGTTTAGTTTAAAGTTAGTTTAAGGTTAGGTATAAGTTGGGTTAGATTTTTGTTGAGTTTCAAGTTAAACTTAGGATCTGGTTAAGTCATGTCTAAGTTGGCTTAGACTTGAGTTAAGATTAGGGTTCAATTACGTCAAACATAAAATTTGGTTAAGTCTAGTCTAAGTTGGGTTAGGCTTGAGTTGAGTTATA
>NW_018189463.1:0-336 GCF_001263595.1 Phalaenopsis equestris
TTGTGAAACTTGAGTTTTAACATGGGCCAATTTTGGTATGTTTGATTAAATTAGGGTTACGAGGCAACCTAGGGTCTCAATGGTTCTATGGGGACTCTCTTTAAGTTCCCTCAAGTTGGTCTCAACGTCACAGGTGTTGGAGGTCAATAACCACACATCTGAAAATTCAAAAAGAGCTAGGAAGTGATTTAAATTTCTAAATGTGGTGGGTCCCACCACTAGGATTCTAGGATAGTTGATTCAGAAATTGCTTATATGCAAAAGTATAATAATAATTCAGATTATATTTTTCATTTATATTTCATTATTTTGCAACAAACCCAAAAACTTGATCTT
>NW_018189464.1:0-336 GCF_001263595.1 Phalaenopsis equestris
TTGCTAAGTGCATTAGCAATTTGTCTCAGTTGATTTATAATATTTCTTATTGCAGCATTCTAACTTAGTAATTGATTCCCATCTTTAACACCACTCCTTTTATAGACAACTTATTCTCCTTAAATGGTTGGTTATTAGTAAATCCAGGAGGGTGAGAAGGTACATAGTTAATACTACCCTGGTTGTTCCAGTTTTTAAATGTGTTTGCTTGATAGTTCCCTCATTGCTGATTTCCGCCACCAGAATTATTAGTTCATTTAATGTTAGGGTGGTTTTTCCAACATGGATTGTAATAATTATAATATGGGTTATTAGGTCTATTGTTAATTGCATTTA
>NW_018189465.1:0-336 GCF_001263595.1 Phalaenopsis equestris
TTAAGATCAAATATTTCTAAGCTGAGTACAAGCGTCGATATGAATCTGGGTTGAAAGAGTCACAACTCTGGAATCACACCTAACAGAGTGCAGGACAAAACTATCAACAAAGACAACTTCCCTCTCGTTGTAGCTTCAAGATTTGGAGAGAACTCGAGAGGGGTTGGTGGAAGCACAAGCCAAACTTAGTGAAATTAATAGACACGTCAAAGCCCTTGAGTCGACGGTGGCAGTTCAAGAAGAAAAGATCCAACTTTTGAAGTCTACGAAGGATGTTGATGTTGCAGAGGTTAGTCAATCAACACAACATCATTCAAGACCATGTCCAAGAAGCTC
>NW_018189466.1:0-336 GCF_001263595.1 Phalaenopsis equestris
TATGTTTACTTTGATCATGAAAAATAGGATTTTTAGCCAAAGTAATAAATGAATTGTCATTGACATAAATCTTCATTTGCTCTTTTTGTGGTAGTCTTAACTCCTCAAATAATTTTCAATGTTAAATTATATGACACACACATGAAGTTGCAGTAACATACTCAACTTCACAAATCAAAAGGGTTGCGATTGGTTGCATCTTTAACACCCGAGTAAAAATAGTGTCTCCCATATAGAGCATGTGCATTATGGTGCTTTTCTTCTTATTGAAGTCTCTGGCTCAAATGTTATCACTTTATCTGACAAGCTTGAAATCATTTGATGATGAATAAAATA
>NW_018189467.1:0-336 GCF_001263595.1 Phalaenopsis equestris
AAAAAAAAGAAATTTACTCGCTAAACTAAGAAAAATAAATGAATAAATAAATGACCTATATGAATTAATAAGATGCCAAAAATGCAATTATAAAGATATTAGCAATTACTGCATCCTTCATTTGGTTTGACATATTATGGTCAAGCTCATGTTCATTTGAAGATATACAAAGCGATGTTGTCTATGTGAGAAGTTTTAATCCAATGGCATTTACAAAATTCATATACACATATAAGTATGTGTCTATATACATGAAGTGGGTGTTTGGCAGCATATTTTTTATAGGATTTAGTAATGGATTTAACTTAAATCCAACAAAACATCAAAAAAATAAAA
>NW_018189468.1:0-336 GCF_001263595.1 Phalaenopsis equestris
GCTCTATTAACCATTGATACTATTTGATCTTAAAGTCTGTATGATGCAGTTAGTGATCTTGGATGGAGAAATCTTTGATAAATTGATCGTACTGAGTTCAAATTTGATATGTTAAAGTTTTGTTTCAATTTTTATAATTACTTTTTAAAATTTAAACAAAATTATATTATTTTCTCAAAATTATTTATCTATGATGATACATTAGATGGAGAAACAAAATGAAGGTGTTATATCATCCATTTGGGAGAGGGAGGTCAATATCATATTATATAATTTATGCTTGAAAGAGATAGAAATTGATAATAGAACAACCACACACTTCAATAAAGAAGGTTG
>NW_018189469.1:0-336 GCF_001263595.1 Phalaenopsis equestris
TAACTCATTCGTTTATGTGTTTTTTTTGTGGCTTTCTCATTGGCTTACCAGAAAACTAACACAGTTTTGTTTGATTATCATTTTTTTTGCTTCTTCTTAAGAATTGTCTATGGTCTGATTCATATGTTTTTCATGTCTAACATCTAAATGTTTCTCTCTCTTTCTTGTGTGCTTTTGCATAAATGGTAAACTAAACTATTCAGAAATAAGTATTCTATGTACATTTGTTTAGAAAAGCAATGCTTGATCTCAATCTTATTACACAACATCCCAGGGCGAGCCGAGGGGGGTGACATTAGATAATCAACAAAAATAAATTAGGATTTTTTTTAGCAC
>NW_018189470.1:0-336 GCF_001263595.1 Phalaenopsis equestris
GTGTGATATCACGGTGGTTGCACATAATTCACCCGTATGAGACCTCTTTAAGCTAGCTCGACGGGATGAATCTCCTCTAAAATGGCATGTACTATGTCGACTATACGTATCACTTGAGCTAAAACTAGTTCATTCGTGATTTCTTCAATAAGAGTCTTTTCTCTGTCCCTGGGTGGTCACTCCATGTGTCATAAACTCCTTTAGCTTCCTAACTTTGATTAGATCATTGATTATACTTCAAAGATGATAAAACTTCTCAGTGTCATGACTGTGGTCCCAATGTCACGCACAACACTTCTGTAGGTCCTGTAGATATGCTCTAGATTTCATTAGGAT
>NW_018189471.1:0-336 GCF_001263595.1 Phalaenopsis equestris
TAAGACCAAATGAACTTGAAATAGTCCAAAAAATTCTAAAGCGATTTAGGGATACTCGCTGAGCACTTTTACAAGATTTTGGAAATTTTAGAGAACAATTGTGTTTTCTTAAATTTTTTGAACAAAATCATCCACAAAACTTTGGGGATCCACCAAGATATGATCCGGGACCCTTTTAACTTAAATCACTAATGAAAATTCCATCACTACTTATCCTACAGTAAAACCAAATGCTCAATAAGTATGAGTCTTGGATACGGGATTCAAACCTTTATGAGCACCTGGAAATATTTTAATGCCATATATGGATCATTGAGTTTGTGTAAGTTAGAGGTC
>NW_018189472.1:0-336 GCF_001263595.1 Phalaenopsis equestris
ATATATATATATATACAAGGTAGTCCTAGGGTTTTAATAGCTTGATATGATGAATCCATGATATCTTGAGCTAGTTATGTCTACCAAATTATGATTTCTTTATATTTCCATTGGTAAACACCATTGGGCCTTTTCGTTCCTTTGAAACCTCGTTGATGTCATCTAGTAGGCTCCATTTTGTTGATAGGTCATTGCCCATTTGGGATACAACGATTTGCCCTATATCTTTATAGCCCAGCATGACCTTGAAGCGGTAGGTGATCCTACTTGATGACCCGATTATCTCATAAGGCCTTGGTTGTTGATTAGCCGTCATCTGTTTGGGTGATTGATCCC
>NW_018189473.1:0-336 GCF_001263595.1 Phalaenopsis equestris
AAGCCCAAATCATGACATACTCGATTCGACTTGGCTTGCTTACAGCCCATGTATATTATAAAAACTTTGGAAGATGATAATAATTAGTGTAATCCATAAATTAAGCTTATTAAAAATTATTATCATAATTAATTTAATTAATTTTTAATGTTTTTTTTATTATTAATAATTAGATTTAATAGCTGAACTTTCATTAATATGACCTCACTTGATCCCAACTTGCAAAAGAAAAACTTATCTAGTACTTAAACAAAATATATATAATCCTATTGTCATATAAGCATGACCGTAATAAATTAATAATCAAAATTTGATTTTCAATAATAATAATAATAA
>NW_018189474.1:0-336 GCF_001263595.1 Phalaenopsis equestris
AAGTGTGAAGGAATTGTTGGAGCCAAAGATCATTAGCAAAAATTCTATCATGCCTTCCCAAATATTACCTCTACTCCAAGTGAAGGAATGGCCAGTGAAGCCCAAATAAAAAAGACCAGCTGTCTGCATGTTATCACATAAGGAAGTGATCTTGGAGAGGTTAGAAGGCCTTCCCCCAATCTTTTCAGCTGAAGTAGCAGTATAGTTAAAATCTCCACCGACCAACCAATTGGCAGGCATGTTTGAGGTAATTGAATGTAGAATAGACCAGAGCTCCACTGTGGAGGCCTTGTTACATCCAACATAGATAAAGGTCATAAAGCCAGAATTACCATT
>NW_018189475.1:0-336 GCF_001263595.1 Phalaenopsis equestris
TGTGTGTGTGTGTGTATTAGTGGATTTTAGGAATTTATGATATAAATTATATTGTCATTGTGATACCAAAAGGTTATTTTTTGTTTTCTGTATTATATGTTTTCTATTTTCTATGATATCTATTTTCCTGCCAGTGATTGATGAATGGTGAATGGTTATTGAAGAGCGATGAAAATATTATTATATTAATATGCTTTCATTGGGAGTTTGCACTTAGGACTTGAGGGTTGGTTGGTTGGGCCTTTGGTCATTACATGCTGCAGTTAATAACATAGAGTTTGGAACTTGGGAGTTGGCTTTTGTGAGTTGTTTAGCTTTTTTCTTTTTTCTATTTTT
>NW_018189476.1:0-336 GCF_001263595.1 Phalaenopsis equestris
AAAAAAAAAACTAATACACTCGGTTTTGTCCTCTACTACATATTCTGCCTCCACTTCGCTCTCCAAAATTCGTCGAATCTCGCCGGCAGCGAGGTATGCACGTCACTCTTTCATCTTCATTTGCGAAGGTGAATGGAGACAGATGCTGCCGTCGGACAATGTTAGCGCCGGCCAGGATTGTTCATCCATCCTAGGCTCTAAATGTATATCTATAATTGATTGATGAATATTATTTTTAAACATTTTAATTTACTATAAGACTAACCATTTATAATCAATTGAAATTATTAATGAAAACAGTAGAATAAAAATATGTTAAATTCTATTTAAATGAAT
>NW_018189477.1:0-336 GCF_001263595.1 Phalaenopsis equestris
GATGATTGGAATGGTGTTGAGCACAGTGGTAATGGTGTTGAGATGAGTTGTAAGGTGGCATATATTTATCTCTAGAATGGGAATTGTTTTAGTCTTGATAAGTGGTGATGGGGTTGAGCATACTTCACTTTTAGGAGAACTGGACATTTGCACTTGTATTGGTTGGAGATGAGCGGTATTGTCCTTCATAGCTATTCTGAAGGATCATTTGGCTATTAGGTTGATTCAGTGCTCTTTGTTAGGCTATTTGGTTTCATTAGGCAATTCAGTTTATTCTCAATTCATATTAGTTTTGCCTTAAATCCTGAATTTTCTATAAAGAGAGAGAGAGAGAGA
>NW_018189478.1:0-336 GCF_001263595.1 Phalaenopsis equestris
AAACGAACTTTATATGCACGTTTTCTAATTTAGGTATAGAATTTATATATAATAAGCGTCATATCTGCGTACTTAATAATCTGTACAGTTTATATATGGAATTTAAAGATTTAAGTGTTATATATGTAAATGTACAAGTAATTAAGAAATCTGCATACTTAGTGCCCGTTTAGGACGCCTCCTTCGTGTTTGAAAAACAGGTTAACGTTGGATTTTTGTTAATACAGCACCAAGCCCGCGTTGGATTCACGCGTTAGGTGAAGATTTCCTTCCGTGCTTTCTCTGCTCTCCCTCGCCCTCACCGTCGTCCCGACATCCTTCGTCGTTTACCTTCTT
>NW_018189479.1:0-336 GCF_001263595.1 Phalaenopsis equestris
GCGTGACAAAACTTTACATGCTATAAATAAACTTCCATATGATGATTCGCTCAAGCTAAGAATAATCATGTGATTAAACCAATATTTGGCACTAAGATTGTGGTGCATAGGTTAAAATAGGAACTTTTCAAAACTAAAAACTGAAGATTGTGCTGCATTTTAGCTAGCCATTGGAATAGCAGCTTGAGTGTGAGCCATGTATTTTTTGGCAGTACCCCACATGCAATGGGTGCATGACAACACTTGAAGGCCATGCATGAAAATGTTAACTTATCAATAAACCTTCCACAGTTTCTTTTATTTTCAATAGGCAATACGAGAGGAAATTAGGATAAA
>NW_018189480.1:0-336 GCF_001263595.1 Phalaenopsis equestris
ATAACAAGTTCAATTTGTTCTTCAAAATATCCAAGTAGCTTCAAAGTGTTTGGGGAATGACCTTCAACTGCTTCAAAGATCTCTTGAAACATTTGAGTTGATTTTCAACTTATCATATTGTTCAATTAATCATCCCCGGGCAAATTAAAATTAACCCATTACTCGATGAATCTTTGACATTTAAACCATCTCGGGATAGGGTACTTATAAAATGAGTTGATATTTCACGTAAAAGTTATGTGGGTGAATTCCTTTAAGGGAAGTTTAGGTCATTAAAGACTTTTGTACCACTATTAAAGGTGGGCTGATAATGTTAATCATCAATCACATTATCTT
>NW_018189481.1:0-336 GCF_001263595.1 Phalaenopsis equestris
TTGTGCACAGCTTCAGTTGGTCTTCTGGTGTGAAGGCAAGGTTTTGAGTTGCAGAGGTGGATGATTTATACAACAACAACAACAACAAAGCCTTAAGAGGTGCATGATTTATGTTTGAAAAAAAATGTGACACCGCCAGTGGAGGATATCAGTTCAAAGAAGGAGAAGTTGTCTGTGTACCGGTCTCCAAGTAGGAGATTTGTTGAGTTTTGGAGCACGGTCTGACCGCTCCCGCTCCCCCGATCGAGAAATGTCGCGATCGCTCACGCCAACTCTCGCTGATGTTCGAGAATCGTCGCGCCTCCCTTCCCGTTCGCGATAAAAGACACCGCACGA
>NW_018189482.1:0-336 GCF_001263595.1 Phalaenopsis equestris
AGTAATTAAGCAAATTTCAGTATAGTACACGAGCAATTAGTTATTATATTCGTCATTTTGCTTCATATTTATAGCAGGGTATTTGTATAATTATAGAAAGTAGAGAACAGTGATGGAAAGCACCTTTAATACGATAAATTTTGTCGATCTTATACCAAATCTGTGTTATAATTTGAATTTGAATATGATAGTAACCAACTAGCTTACGTGTTTTAGCTCGGTCGATTGAGGAGACCGATCAGATGGAAGTCCCGTCTGTCAAAGTAAAAGACCGGTCGGTCGACTAACTACGATCAGGCGCCCTTATAAGGAGCTCTTAGGGCGACCGAGACGACA
>NW_018189483.1:0-336 GCF_001263595.1 Phalaenopsis equestris
AATTTAGATTGAAATAGTTCACATGGAAGACTACTATAACTCAATTTTAAAATAATGATTTATTTATTTTTGATACTTTTATAAACTCTTAAATTAAAACTTACTATATTTTGGCACGTTAATCTCATTCCTCTTTGAAATAAAAAAAAATAGAAAATTGTATAGATTTATTATAGAATTATTGCAGTCTGCATCAATCTTAAGCTTTTCTTTTTACCTTTCGTTTTCACGAACTTGGCTGGATTTTTATTTTAAAATTTTTGATATTGTCTTCATTAATTAATAAGAAATATCAATTAAGTATTTTTAAAAAGTTTAATTTCATGGTATAATTTT
>NW_018189484.1:0-336 GCF_001263595.1 Phalaenopsis equestris
TTCCAATGATCAGCCCTTGTTGACCTCATTCACATCACCTTACTTAAAAGTGTTGAAGAAAAGAGCATGAGGAAATTTCAGGCTCTTTTTTCATCAATCCAATTGTTCTAGCAATACATGGTTACCTGATAATTCTAATAGCATGCCATGTGATTGAATTTAAGTTTCATATGCCACTACAAATGCTCATACTTATGACATATTTCATGCAACTTGTGCAGATTTGAGAACTCCTCATCAATCTTCTCCAATTTGCTCTTTATCCTTTCCAAACTCAGTAATAAGAACCCATTGAATTAGTTTTGGGCATCATTGTGCACAAACTTATCTCCAATG
>NW_018189485.1:0-336 GCF_001263595.1 Phalaenopsis equestris
TAGGGAAAAAATGCATACCTACTCTGAGTGGTCGCAGTCTTAGCGGCAATCCTAGTTCTAGGAGACGAGTCAGCCCGACAAGGGGCACTCAACCCCCCTCATGGGGAACTACCAGCACACAACGAGAGAAGAACAATCCATCTGTAGGAGAAGCTCGATGATGCATTGTATCAAGATAGGGGTGTATTCACCCCCGAGGAGGAAAGGAATCGGTCGGTGCAAACCGAGTCGCCAAAGCAATCGGAGAATGCCTTCTCGCTACAAGTTTCAGGAGTGAAACCCTCAGAAAAGTTCAAAATACCATTTATATTGTGTCAAATAGGAGCATACATATTC
>NW_018189486.1:0-336 GCF_001263595.1 Phalaenopsis equestris
TTGACTAATGACATTCTAATGCGAGTGATTTAAAATAAATACATTATTATTGATATAATTTAGAAATAAAAGTACTCACCTCAATAATAGATGATTTGCTTGCTTTTAGCCTATATTACTTCTATCAATTATCACTTATAAAATATATAATATCTAATATATAATTATCACTTAGTTGTGTTTTAATTTAATTATGAATTATAGTTGTATCACACTATTTTAATTAGAATTTCAACACTTAAAACTTTAAAGTTTAATTATTATAATCAAATTTATTATAGATACTTCTACAATTAAAAACCTGCTTTTCTTTAGTGCTCAAAGCAAATGCACTCA
>NW_018189487.1:0-336 GCF_001263595.1 Phalaenopsis equestris
AGGTCACCCACTCCATTATGTTTCACTCCAATATCCCAAAACATTTTTGGAATGATGTCATTCCCATTGTTACTTATCTCATAAAAAGGGTCCCCTAAAAAATTCACAACTTTTGTACCCCTTTATCAGTCTTGACATCGGTCATTCCTAACAAATGGGACTTCTCCACTTTAGACCCAAAATGTTTGGGTGCCACACCCTTTGTTCATAACATAGCCCCAACTCAAAGTAAATTTAATCTCAGGTCCATAAAATGTGTTTTTCTATGATACTCAGCTATTCAAAAGGGGTGTCGTTGTTTTGACCCTACCACAAATAAGGCCTATGTGAGTGTTG
>NW_018189488.1:0-336 GCF_001263595.1 Phalaenopsis equestris
AATAAAAAGAACAAGAAGGCAAAGAGAGGCTAAGCATAAGAATCCAGAAAGAATAAGTTTAGGAATAAAAACCTTAAAATTCATTATGAAATCTTAATTATTTATTTATTATTATGTTAGAAATGTTATCCCTAATTAATTCAATTAATTTTAAGAAATCCTAATGTTTGAATCCTAAAATTTTAGGATTTCGACAAGGAAGATAAGACAAAAATAAAGGTAGAGGAAAAATATAGGTATGAAGCTTAATTAATTGTTTAATTACTCTTTCTATAAGTAAATTAGGTTTAGAAGCTAAATTAAATTGCTTTAAAGTTAAGCATGTAAAACAAAAAG
>NW_018189489.1:0-336 GCF_001263595.1 Phalaenopsis equestris
ATTAGTCATTTTCTTCCTGGATACAATCTATTATACTTCTATAATCTAATGCTTCGAATATACATCTGTACCATAGATGCAATTCTATAAATTAGTACAATGTCATTATGTTCTAATGAGTTCCATATTTTTTATTTAAATCCTAGCCTAATTTCACACCTACATTAAGCTTTAGACTATATTCTACACATCCTGCCCGAAACCTTAGACCACCTACATATCATACCAGAAACCCTAAACCTACAAATTCAGATAGTCAACCAATTAACATCTTAACACCCAAACTAACCCATCAACCCATTAACCTATTAAATTACCACACCATTATTTTACCCT
>NW_018189490.1:0-336 GCF_001263595.1 Phalaenopsis equestris
CACCTAAAATTTGATATTTATATTTATAATACTTTGATGCCCTAACCATATCGATGAAAATGTGAATTTCACTTCCAAAAAGAAAGTGTTTGCGGAAATTTTGATGCGATGTTAGAGTGATATGCATGTAATATGAATGTTTAGGCGTTAGGTACGTAAATGCATATGAATTGTATGGTATGCAATTGCCCCAAAAAAATAAACAGGCTCTCAACTAGAAACATGACCGAAAACGCCATAGAATATTTATTATATATAAGAAGACATCGTTTATTTTCTTCAGATCAAAGCAGATTATATAGCTTTGAACTTCTATTTATTTTATTTTTTTTTTTT
>NW_018189491.1:0-336 GCF_001263595.1 Phalaenopsis equestris
ATATATATATATATATATATATAAAGGAAATTGATCCAAATATCGATTTTTCATGTGTTATTTTGGCCCCATAATGAGAGTTCACGTCATCTGCTTAAAATTCCAGAGTCCTCACCAGGATGGGATCGAACCCTTAACCGTAGGAAAAACTATTACGTTTGGATTCCGGACGTAGAAATACGTCCGTAGTCCAATGAATCACCTCCACATGGAGCTGACAGGGAAAAAAAATTTGTTTTCATGTGATACAGCCTGGTAACACGAGAATATTTCTCCCATGATATTCCGCGTTATTCAGATATTATTGTGGTGATATTAATGTGTTATTGTGTTATT
>NW_018189492.1:0-336 GCF_001263595.1 Phalaenopsis equestris
CGCAGGCAACCGCGATGGGTGGGGCCCCGCAACGAGTAGTTGCGATAGCGCTGAACGACAGACACAGACGGGTGTGGGCCGGTGGTGGCGTGTGGGGATCGATGGTGGCTGGCCCCGACGAAAGGTGGCGGTCGACTGGCATGTGACGATTAGCGGAGGACAGCGGAGGGCGGGTTGCGACAGAGGGAGGGTAAGCAACGGAGAGCAAGCTGCAAGGGGCAAGCGGCGACGGCGAGCGACGACAGCTAGGAGGCACGCAGAGACCGATTGGTGGCAGAAGGCGACGACTGCGAGCGGCAAGTGGAAACTGGCGGCAGTGACGGCAGGTGGGAGCAG
>NW_018189493.1:0-336 GCF_001263595.1 Phalaenopsis equestris
ACCCAAGCCTGAACTCAAATGTTGCATTCATGTTATCAAAACCTTTCATATCAGATTTCTAAACTCTTCCCAAATGATAATTCTTGAGTCTTCAAACTTTTCATGAATTCAATTCACATAAATTTTATGCTCCCTAAAACGAAGTTCTAAAGGCCTCCAAATTTCACAAATCGAACAAAAGGCATGTAATCTTTAAATGACCACTTTCTAAACTCCAAAAACTTGCATGTCACATCAAAATGCCACTGCTAATAGTCTCAAAATTGCAACCCAAAATGTCTTACAAAATGCCCTTCAAAGGCTCTAAAACTGCAGAACAAAACCCCCGAAAAATTG
>NW_018189494.1:0-336 GCF_001263595.1 Phalaenopsis equestris
TTTTTTTTTCTCTTTATGTTAGTTTTGATTTGTATCAACTACTCAACTCAACTCTTACACCTTTCATTTCTCTTTAAGTAGTCACCTTGGTCAAGCCTCACCTTTCGACATGCTCGGATATTATCGCGACCTTTACAGAAGTAACCCTCGAGACTTACTGTCAGGATGATTTGTGTGTCACTCAACTCAGATCTTGGCGCTAATGAGTGAGGCACCATTTTCAGGGGTAAACTTGTTCCAAGCGAGAATATAAGATTTTCGATTGATGGCATTTAATTAGTTTTTATGTGGGTTATCATTCAGATGTTAATCGTTACTGCTGATCAAGCTTCAAGG
>NW_018189495.1:0-336 GCF_001263595.1 Phalaenopsis equestris
AAAAAAAAATCTCATTTTATCCAATCTATCATAAATGAAGCTTCTTGTAATATAGTTGAAAGTTATTCTAAGATTACTTTTTGAATAATTCATTAGCTAAAATAGTATTATTAGAAATATCTTCTCTAGAAATAAAAGTTGCTTGAGTGGGGTGAATGATGTTAGGTAAGATGCTTTTAAGCCTTTGAGGAATAAATTTGGCAATGACCTTATAAATGGTGTTGTAGAAAGATATATGTCTATAGTCATTAAGCTCCCAGACATGCAGACTTTTAGGGATAAAAGTGATGGTCAAATGTTTAACTTTTTTAGGAAGTTTAGAAGTTATAAAAAAAA
>NW_018189496.1:0-336 GCF_001263595.1 Phalaenopsis equestris
TTTTTTTTCCTTTCGTTTAATTGGATATCTGGTTTGGACATTTTTTTAATTTCTACACGAATAATCTAAATGTTTAGTTGAATTTATTTCTTCTTATTATACTATGTCTTCATATTTTAGATGTCCTTTTAATGTTGTCTTCTTAACACATATTACTTGAACATATCACTTCCTGAGCATGGATTCACAGAGAGAGCCTTAGAGGAAAAATTGTGGTGGCTGTATGTTTGTTGTACAAATGCTATAACTCATACATCGATCGAAATCCACACATGAAATCCATTTATATTGGCCATAAATTGGTTAGGGAGCTACTACATGGACACCCCACAAGAT
>NW_018189497.1:0-336 GCF_001263595.1 Phalaenopsis equestris
TATATATATATATATATATTGACATAAAAATTTTTTTATCATGCACGAATTTTGGAGAAAATTGAGTAAAAACAATTAAATAAAAAATTCATGATAATCGAAGCTTCAATTTTATCAAATTTAGAATTGAGCTAACCATCTCGACAAGGTGAGCGTAATGGAGCTAAAATTGATTTGATTCAAGTCTGTTCAAGCCTAGATCAAACTATTTAACCCAATTGAAGGCTTTGGATGGGCAATTCAATGATCAAATGGAATCCAAATCTGATAAGCTTAAAGTTAAGTCGAGAGTTCATTGACCTGAATCTAACGAGCCTAAGATCACTCAATTCTGAC
>NW_018189498.1:0-336 GCF_001263595.1 Phalaenopsis equestris
AAAAAAAAGAAACAAAAAACATAAGAAGTTCAGAAGATCCTTTATGTAGTTGAGCAAAATGCCCCTTCATCTTCATGTTAATGCAAGAGTTTTTGTTTTTCTCATGTAATGCTTGCACCATATGAGGAGATATTTTCTAAGTTGATGCACTTGGATTCATTCCTTGAAAACATTCATTTATGGGCAGTTTGCAGTATATGAAATATGGCATAATTAAAATGTAATGTATTTGAAATATTTTAGAATACTTGTATTGATTATGAAACTAATGCTTTTAATTTATTTATGTTTTGTTTGAAGTAAAATAAATTTAATAATATTTAATTCTAATTGGAT
>NW_018189499.1:0-336 GCF_001263595.1 Phalaenopsis equestris
AGTTAATTTTCCTTTTTGAAGAAAAAGAACACTTAATTTGCCTTCTCACTTCTGTTGTAAAAAAAAGGAGGGTAAGTTTGATGCATGATTATAAGCTATAAAATATTTAATGCATTATTTTGGAAAATTGGGCTGGACTGATTGGCACAAGTTTGACCAGGACTCCTCAGTGCTACAATTTTTAATATTTTAAATAATTTTGATGTAAATATATTTATTTGTTTAAATAATTTTAATATTTATTGGTTTAAACCTCATTTTATTTAAAAATCTTGAATATTTTCAGTGTAAGATCTTGAATCCGGGTCATATGTTCAATATGAGCGATTACAAATC
>NW_018189500.1:0-336 GCF_001263595.1 Phalaenopsis equestris
ATTATTATAGATTCAACACAAATAGGAGATTATTTGGAACAATATTTAAGTATAACAAAAAAAACAACAATAAACAAATAAATGATACTTGATTACATAAAATCATGCTTCAATAAAATCATTTCTATGTTAAAACATAAAGAATATTTATTGTATACCTTGAAGCAGAAGTTTATTGCCTTTAGAGGTTAGTAGGCCTAATCATGCAGTTGCAAAGGTGGCGAGGATCTATCATTGTGGACAAATTAACGATCTCCCTTAAGGGGCAAGAACATCTCTCAGATTTTAAGAAAAATAATTGCTTTCTTAATTCTAGTGCAACAAGTTTTCTTTTAT
>NW_018189501.1:0-336 GCF_001263595.1 Phalaenopsis equestris
GCTATTAAAGAGACTACTAAGGGTAGAAACTTCACATTTCATCGTCATAATTCATTATAAGTCAAGGAAACTTGAGAGGAAAAAAAGAAAAAAAATATAAGTCCATATGCTTTTGCAAAAATAGGAGCATTGACCTATGTTGCTTGGAAGATACTCATTTCTCATTACATTATGTGGCGCTTTTTTTACTCCAGCACCATGTAGCACTATTATCAATGCCACTCAATCAAAGCTTATTTTGAATGCCATCTCCAATGCCTTAGTAGTGCCCATGTGAGACGCTAAGATGTTTTTCGTAAACCTCATGGATGATTTGATTGATATGGGCTTTTTTTT
>NW_018189502.1:0-337 GCF_001263595.1 Phalaenopsis equestris
AGCGTCGAACGGAGGGAGGGAGCGGAACCAGGTTTCAACCCTAACGTTACGAGCAACAAAAGAGGTTAGAGACGAGGGTATATGTGAGGCTAGGGCGTGAGATTATCAGAAATTTGAAGCTGCAGCGATGTCAAAGATAGCTCGCAACAGAGCTCCAGCCGTGGAACGTCCTCTCCCCCTTCTGCTTTGACGTTCAATCTAATGCGGCACCCAATGAGCGAAACACTTGAAATAAAATGGTTCCGAAACACCGCTTCTCCTTTTCTGCAATGTAAAAATAGCAAAAATGGGGTCCCAAATGGGTTCTTAAACTCGTTTGTTTAGATTAAGATCTGTT
>NW_018189503.1:0-337 GCF_001263595.1 Phalaenopsis equestris
AAAAACCTTCAATTGTGCTTCAATGGAATGATATGAGCTTGATTGGAGTCAGATTGGACCAATTTTGATATCAATGGGTTTGTCTTATCAAGATGGTTTATGTGGCTATAAACTTGTTAAAATCAGGGCTCATATGATCTTGAATTCAAATTCAAATTTGAAAGATGCCTTATAAAAATGCATCAAAATTCATGTTTCATAAAAATTTGTTGATGAGACATCAACAATAACTATGTGAATTGTTTTTCACATATAGTTAATTCAAGTATGTATTGATCTATTTAAATACATTTTGCAATACGTCTGTCCAATAAAGTTCGTTGATTGTGCTAAACCT
>NW_018189504.1:0-337 GCF_001263595.1 Phalaenopsis equestris
CCCCACACCAAAAATAGTGCCGACAAGGGGCTATGGGCATTTGGTGATATCCACAAAGTTTCTTTCTTAACCACTTCTTTTATAGTAGGGTTAAATCTCCTCTGAGGATCAACCCTAGTTTTATGATTATCTTCCATTAAAATTTTGACCATACTTATTGAAGGGCTAATTCCTTTAGTATCAACTAACATCCATCCAAAGGCTTTCTTTTGATTTTCAAGGTGTTCATTATATTGTTTCCTTATCTTCAATTAAATCATAGGATATTACTACAGGTAACATAGATTAATTTTTTAGAAAAGCGTACTTTAAATGAGTAGGGAGCACCTTCATCTCA
>NW_018189505.1:0-337 GCF_001263595.1 Phalaenopsis equestris
AGTAATTCTCAGGAGAAAAAGAAAAAGAAAAAGAAAAAGCAGAAAAAGGAAAAAAGCAAAATGTAAAAACCCCATGTGGAGAACCTTGAAGTTGAAAAAAACAATTCAACGAAAAAGAAGCAAGAAGGGTGTCTGGTTGGACTTAAGTAATAAAACTTTTCCATGATTCCTTAATAAAATCCATTTTTAGTTATCTTCAAATGAAGAGTTAAATAATATTAAGTTGGCTATAATCCACTAATATTGCATTAGAAACATTCGAGGTTAATGAAAGAGGCTCACATTACATCAATTTGATGATCTATATGATTTTCTTAAGAATAAAAATTAAGGAAAT
>NW_018189506.1:0-337 GCF_001263595.1 Phalaenopsis equestris
AAAAAAAAATCAATTTACCAACCTTCTTTCAGAAAAACATATCCCCCCAAAATCTGTTACTTCTATATCCAAATATTCAAATCACTATAAATTTTGAAACAAATTTTCAAGCTCGAAGACAGCCTTAAAACAAAAAACAAAAAAACTATAAAGCATGAACAATATATAACAGCCCATCAAAACTCAAAACATTTACAGATTTGCCACTTCGCCGGCGGAGGGCTGGTGAGCCGGAACCGCCGCCGCCTCCTCCGGCGTAGGCTTGGTCAAGGCATGTAAGTGAACCTTGGCAAAGAGGCTGGTGAAGGCACCCGGCTTGCCTGAACCGTTGGCTCTC
>NW_018189507.1:0-337 GCF_001263595.1 Phalaenopsis equestris
AAATGCCAGCGACCGTCCAAATACAAAACACACAAAAACTAATTTCCAAATCCTAATACAATACATATATAAAAAATGACTAAAAAAGAATTAATAATAATAGGAAATAAAATATAAGGAAAATGAGGTTATTTCGACGCCTCTCTAGCCATAGCTATTCCCACGTACTATAGCTAATTTCTAATCATATAGCAAGATGTTATGAGAAAATTCAAGATGATTATGGATTACACAATATAAATGTACTATACAAAGTTAATACTTTATTGCATAGTAGCTTATAATTTTATAAAATAAACACATGCTTAAAAAAAATAAAAAGAAATTGAGGTGTTAT
>NW_018189508.1:0-337 GCF_001263595.1 Phalaenopsis equestris
AAAAAAATAAATAAATAATTTATATCACATCAATATTTGTGCTGATTAGAAGAATTAACTAGAGTTATCTGTAAAAATTAAATATATTCTTATTTTTATCAGACCATTACTCTCTTTCTCTCTCTCTAGATTAGGGAAAATATTTGCGTTCATCAGACGTACGCCGCGCTGCATACGTCAGGAGTTATTCAGAGAGTAGGGGGGTTATATCCGGGTTATACTCTCCTATAACCTCCGTATAACTTACTTGTAACATTCGTGTAACTTATTAATACCCATGAAACTACAGAAGCGTGGAACTTATTTGTAGATTACATGTAGTTTACAAAGAGGTTAC
>NW_018189509.1:0-337 GCF_001263595.1 Phalaenopsis equestris
TAAAAAGATAATTTGTGGGTGTTGCATTGAAAAAATGTAAAACTTAAAAATCATTGGTAGTATAAGAATTTACCTTTAGAGGAGAAAACAAAGAAAGTTTAACTGTAGGTAGTTAATTCTACTCAACTGAACATAATTTTTTTCCTAGGTTAAGATTGATATTACATAGTGTACTAAAACCCCTGCATATTAAAAATTCATGTTTGCATATAGATATGTATGAAATTTGTGTATGCATAAGAATTGTTCATGTTGCATGGAAATGCTTCAGTTTTTAATCACTAGCAAGCTCTACTGTAAGTCTCATTTAGGAGATATAAAGAGAGCATTGTACTTT
>NW_018189510.1:0-337 GCF_001263595.1 Phalaenopsis equestris
TTGTTAATAGTATTTCCCAGATCCATATAGGGTCACAACAACATTGATCATCGACAAATTGACAAAGTCATCTTATTTCTTGTCGGTTAAGCAGATAGACCCGATTGCTGAATTGGTCAAGTTGTATATCAAAGAAATCATCAGAATGTATGATGCTTCAAACATAATTATTTCCGATAGTAATGAAAGATTCACATTCAGTTTGTGGACATGTATCCATAAAGGTTTAAGCACAAAGTTACATCTTAGTATTGCATTTCATCCACGAACCGGTGGGCAATCAAAAAGAGAAATTCAGGTATAGAAGCTCAATTGTGGCTGTGTTCTAGATTTTGGA
>NW_018189511.1:0-337 GCF_001263595.1 Phalaenopsis equestris
AGCTTCTCAACCTTTTCTTTGATTATTGATTCTCGGATTGTCTTAAGATCCAAAGGACCTTGTTGGACCTCCTCCACTTGTTCATCCATCTCGGTAATAATTTCTACGACGATATCAGATACTTCGGACCCTGACTTCATTTCGTGATCTCGCTTTGCGGGCTTACTAGACTATATCGATATGACAACCTTGGGTATCCACACCCTTTTCTTTGAAGGTGATGTCTTAAGACGGAGTGTTTCAGTAGAAACATTGGCGTGTTGATACACCAAAAATATAAATGCCTAACTTAAGTCTAAGATTTTGCTTCACTTGAATCAATTTAAGGAAAAAGACT
>NW_018189512.1:0-337 GCF_001263595.1 Phalaenopsis equestris
AAAAAATGATAATTTCAAAAGTTATTTCCTTTATGGCACATAGCTGCCAACAACTTGAATATTCCAACAGGATTATAAAATATGGAATTAAAATACAAAGTGTGTTCATTCATTTTCTCACATAAATACGACAAAAAAGGTTTCAATAAAGAGAAGTGATATTGCATCAGCCTCCAAATGCTCTCCTGACATTTGTAGGTAAAGAAAGATATTTAAGGGCTATTTGTTTGCAAATAGTTAGAATACATGTGTATTTTAAATGCAGTGTACATATATAACACAAAGTATTTAGAATACTCATGAATGTTATGTTGAAATAAAATAATTTTTTTTTTTT
>NW_018189513.1:0-337 GCF_001263595.1 Phalaenopsis equestris
ACATTTTAAGAAAATAATAATTTATAATTATCTGAGCCTTTTTTTTTTGTTGTTATGCTGTTTGGAGAGCATGGAGTTCATCAAAGGAAGTATTATGTTCGTGATAAATCATAGATATTAATTAGAACGTGACATTAAGAAATACAAATTTTATGGCCTAAATTAAAAAATATATATATTTGTGTGTGTGTGAAGTTACTTTTGCTATTTATTGATGAATGTGAAATTATTTACGCTCAACCAAAAAAAAAGTATTGATCGATAGAGGTGTAAACGGACCGAACAGAGCTTGTGTTTGTGTGTGGTTCGTTTGAAATTTAATTTGTTTGAAATAAGC
>NW_018189514.1:0-337 GCF_001263595.1 Phalaenopsis equestris
ACCTGAAGGTATGCATGGCTACATGAAATTGTTTCTTGGAAATACAGTTTCAAAAGAGAAAAATACTCTCTTATTACTAATACCTTGACAGATGATTTTTTTTCTTTGGATGCTAAACACACCGCCCCCTTAACATTTTTCTTATATTGCCCATTATTGTAAGCAAAGTTTTTGGTGGTTTGTAAGTTTTGGTAATTTTATTTCTCAATGTCTCGTGGATCTATTAGATTTATATCATCTCTGCCAAATTTAATTGAGCTAGTTGCTATGAGATTATATGCATAACTCAAATAAATGCAGAAAAATTCATTCTCATCAATTCTACACATGGAATCAC
>NW_018189515.1:0-337 GCF_001263595.1 Phalaenopsis equestris
TCGCTGACTGTCGTCGACCACCGCCGACCACCGTCGACTACCGCTCTCGACCACAACTGACCACTGTCAACCACCACATGTCGACCACCTCTAATCTCTATTGGACGACGTTTGCTCCTTGCAACAAGTTCAGCCGCACGCGATGTTACGAGTCAGAAGACTTTGTAATCATTTCCCGCCTATAGGACGAGGGGTGTCTATAATCATCAACTTATAGTGGATTTTTATAACATGGTCATCCTGCTTTAGTTTTCTCCATTTACGAGTTTTCCATGTAAAAGTTTTGGTGTCCCTACTGTTAAGTATGACTCATATACTAGGAAATTTGGAGTATCTT
>NW_018189516.1:0-337 GCF_001263595.1 Phalaenopsis equestris
ATCTTGTATCCAGAGGGAAGAACTAATAACAGAGAATCAGAATATAATTCTTAAGTGGGAAGCAGACAAGATGTCCCCAACCAACACAAATAGTAGTGCAGAAGGTGGGGAGTAAGAGACAACACATTTAAGTGAAAACATGCCAGACCTGACAAGCAAAATTGCAAGCTTATTCCCTTCCCTATAAATGAAAGAGAGCTGAATATTCATGAAGTTATAAAAGCCTGAATCTTTTTTACCCCTTGTAAATGATTCAAAGATGAGGGCCTGCATTCTTGCAGTATTGGTAGAAGAAATAAATGGTGTCATTGATTCATCTTAGTAAGGTTAAGAGCCC
>NW_018189517.1:0-337 GCF_001263595.1 Phalaenopsis equestris
AGAATTAAATTCTAATAATTAGCTTTAAATTAGAAATAAATGCTCGATATATATCTACTCCCTTGGATTCTTGGCCTTCTTCTCTAATAAATAGAGCAATAAGACGTCGTTGAATCCCATTTGATTAAGCTCTTAACCTTATCATTTTGAATTTGATCGTTACATTGTTGTCTCTCAATTGAGAACATCTCTCGATCACAGACCATCATTTCGACCAAGGTTCTCTTCTATGGTTTGTTCGGTGTGTAGAAGCGTGGAAGTGGGAAGAATCATGAACCTGTGGGAAAACAAAGAGAATTCAACCCATCACCCAAAAGAAGTTGCAGACAACTTTGGA
>NW_018189518.1:0-337 GCF_001263595.1 Phalaenopsis equestris
AATAATAAATATATGGACTAGAGCTAGCATCATATGTAACAATAATAAGAAAAAAATTAAGAGGATTAATTTATATAAAACTAACAATAATAATGGAGCAAAAATCTAGCAATAATGATGGAGCAATCTGGAATAACAAATCATAAAAATATCATTTTACCAAAGCTTCATTTCACATCCAATTTAAGCTATTTTTGGGTTTGCTCGTGTGGAGAAATATTTGCGTACAGAAAGCGTGCGCAGAGTTGCGTACATTTTAGGTTATTCGAAATGTACGGCTAATTTACACTTAGGTTACAGGAAGAATTACGAGGGGATATAACTTAAGTGTAACCTA
>NW_018189519.1:0-337 GCF_001263595.1 Phalaenopsis equestris
CATTCTACCCCTTCTTCATTCTTGGACCTCGCTTCTTAATACTTTGACTCTTCCATGCTGTGTCTCAGGAACCTTTTCAATACGGTCCGGATTGCTAGCTCCCGTTCATAGTTCTGCTACAGATGATACACGAGGAAGATTTTTATGGTGGTTCTTCCTTCTAATTACAGGCATATCTCTGAATCTTTTCTACCAGATGAAGCAGCAGGCATCGGTCCTTAGAATATCTAAAAAAGAGATGGTTGTGGCGCGAAGTACTCTTGTGCACCTACGTCACTCGGCTCGCGCGCAATCCCGCCCCGTTATGTTATGGAAGAATTGAGCTTCTTGCTGGGCT
>NW_018189520.1:0-337 GCF_001263595.1 Phalaenopsis equestris
AGGAGTCCGTTACTGTGTTCTGGTTCAATTAGAGAAATTATGCATGATGAAATGTCTGACCAGTATGTTGCACCTAAAGCAGCATTTGCAATCTCATATATGGTAGAAGGTGCATTTTTTATAGATCACTTTGTTGCCTTAAAATAAATCGTTTCTGATTTTGAACCCGTGGAAAATAAATATGATGAAGAAGATTTAGCACTAAATTTGTTGTGCTCGATGCCTTCATCTATAATATTTAGAGATACCATCTTGTTTGAGTCAGAGACACTCTATATGAACTATAAGATGTTATATTTTTAAGGAGAATTTGAAGCAGTTTATGGTTGAACCTATT
>NW_018189521.1:0-337 GCF_001263595.1 Phalaenopsis equestris
TTTAATAAATAATATCAAAGAGTATAGTAAACTTCCTAGTACATAAAAAAATTATTGATAATTACACGTGTCTAGATTTTGATGTTATTTTAAAATTTAATGATTTAAGTTGTGCATAATAATTTATACTCTTTTTATGTGAATTATTTTTAAAATGTATTGATCACATCTCTAAAATTTTAATTACTTGTTAAATTTTTATTGTAGCTAATACTTTTAAAAATTTTAACCTTCTCATTGCATACTATTTTACATTATGAATAATAAAAACCATTTATATTTTTTAATTCTTGAATAGCATTATTAATGATATATATATATATATATATATATATAT
>NW_018189522.1:0-337 GCF_001263595.1 Phalaenopsis equestris
AATATTTTATGGATGACACAAGTGGTATTCACTGATTTATTGGAGGAACTACACTGAAATCATGGACTTCATGACTCATCCAGGACTATTTCACAAGAGGTGTTGGTGATTACCCTCTACATATTATCGCATAATGAATCAATGTGAAGAGTAATTGAGCAATTTCAACACCTTTCAAAATAATTTGCAGATAATTCTCAGTAAGGCTAAATGCACTCGTAAGTTTTTCTTCATAAGTCATAAAATAAATAGATCCAACATTAGAGTGGACCATCACAAATATTTCACACAATGCAGAGTACATGCCATACTTTAAGGTAATTTCTCATATTTATTA
>NW_018189523.1:0-337 GCF_001263595.1 Phalaenopsis equestris
TTTTTTTTTTTTGAAAAATCTACTTGATTTCTAAATTTGTTGAGATTGATGTTGGTGGACTATTAAAAATTTTATTAGAATTTAGTAATATAATATTACAAATATGTGATAAAAATATTTATAATTTATAATACTTGGTTATTAATAAAAAATTATTTTTAATTATTAAAGAGTTAAAACATCACGCTTTGATTAGTGTAGTTGATGTGTGACTAATAAATTTTCATTAGTTGGCATGGATCTTGAGGCTTGAAATAAATCTTGACGTAAGTTTTTTAGCATGGAATATTTAAACTATCAAGAACTCTGATTTTAGTAAAATTATAGTTAAATTAAC
>NW_018189524.1:0-337 GCF_001263595.1 Phalaenopsis equestris
TCCATTAAATCTCCATGCTTTAAGACCTCCATCAATCTCATCTCTTTTAACACTTGGTTGCAATACTAATTGAGCTGACTTGATTGAAGATTATGAGAATTTTTTTGGCAAAAAAAAGAGGTGTTCATAAATATGTTTTACCATTAAGTTTTAGATCACTATGATGTATTTTTCCGCAATAATTCTATTTACTCATCTTTCCTCCATCATTAGCTGTGATTTTGGTAAAATGATCCCAAATATCAGATCTTGGCATTATCGACTTTCTTTTCTTTTCATTAATTAATTTGATACTGGAAGCATTCACGCCTCAAAGAGAATTAATTAACTTGCTAGG
>NW_018189525.1:0-337 GCF_001263595.1 Phalaenopsis equestris
CTTAAATTAGGCTTTGCGGAACCAATAATATCTTATTAAGAAGACATTTGTAAGGTCCAAAAAAATGGAATGGTCTCTCTCCCTTCTTTTACCAGTATTATATTTTACTAATGAGGTTGCTTTTTGCATTATTGATCATCAAGATGTTCCTTTTATTGTGTATTCACCTTCAAATCATTTCCTTTAGTCTACTGGTTTGGCGGAGGGGGTTACTGTCTAGGAGAACCTAATCAATATTTGACTAACCTCTTAGACACAATAGGCAACGCTCAACAAAATAGTCTTATTTTTTTTAATGGTTGATTCAGTTTTTACCACTAATTCAAATAAACCTATT
>NW_018189526.1:0-337 GCF_001263595.1 Phalaenopsis equestris
GTTGGTGATTGAAGAGGTAACGTGGTAATGTGGGGAGCTTGCAGTTGGAACTAGAAGTGGTTGGTTTGCTTGTGGTGAGGGCTGGATGAGTTTTTAATTATAGGGAACCGAACTCGGATAATCAGGCTTCTCGTGACATGATAGAGAGGAAGAATTGGGTTTGAACAAGAATAAGGAGATCTGATCTATGTTGTGGTAGGAAATGTATCAAACAAAATAAGAGAGGGATTCAGCTTGGGTTGGAATTTTCAGGGGAGGAAGGCGTGAGGACTTATAAGGTCGGCTTCGAGTCGAGTATCTGAAAGTGAAGGTGGGGGGGGGGGCTTGCCCGCGAGAG
>NW_018189527.1:0-337 GCF_001263595.1 Phalaenopsis equestris
TAGTCCTTAGAGCTAGCTAGGGTACCTAGACTAACCAAGGCTTCTATAGTAAGACTAATCTGGAGTAGGCGTATGACCCCAAGTTTGGCGTCTAACTTAGCTAACCTAGAGATCATGTTGGGTCTTGCTAGGGGTAATTCTCATTCTTAGAAAATCTTATGTAATGGTGCTAAGGCTTTCATGTATGTTATTTAGGGGAACAAAGTTAACGCTCTTTCAAAATTTTTTAGGTTCAAAATAAGCTCATGTTTAATAGAGCTCTTTAGTAGCCCTATTTATGTTTGATTTAATTTAAATTCGAATTAGCTCAGTTTTGAGCTAATCAAACTTTATATTT
>NW_018189528.1:0-337 GCF_001263595.1 Phalaenopsis equestris
AATTTCTCAGTTTAGTTTTTTTTTTTCCTCTTATCTTTCTCTAATACTCTTAATTTTTGCTTATCAGAAAAGTTTGTTGTCACAAAAAAGGGATTTGGATCTCATGTCCTAAACTGTGTACTGCATGTTGAAAAAGCCAAGAACAACAAGCCAAGTCACGGAAGGTCCTCATGAAAGGGAAAGATCTCTACAGGTAAAAAAACAAAATTTTGTTACTACTAGAAAATTAAATCGAATGGAGTATTGCTAGATAAGAATGATCTAGGGAATCCTTGAATAATTTTCAAAGAACAAGTAATATTTCATCACATATGGAGCAAGGATCTTCTGGTTCTTT
>NW_018189529.1:0-337 GCF_001263595.1 Phalaenopsis equestris
AAGAAAGACTCCAAGTTTTGGTCTCTAATGTTCTTGATATTCGGGGTAGTTTCTTTAACTGCAGAGCCCGCAAAATCATACTTCTTTGGGGTAGCTGGTTCTAGATTGATAAGAAGGATTAGATTTATGACGTTTGAGAAGGTTGTCAACATGGAGATTGCTTGGTTCGATGATTCTGAAAACTCAAGTGGTGCAATTGGCGCAAGACTATCAGCAGATGCGGCTTCAGTTAGAAGTCTTGTGGGTGATGCACTATCCCTGATTGTTCAGAACTTTACCACCTTGATCGCTGGTTTGCTAATTGCTTTCATTGCTAACTGGCAACTCTCACTTATCA
>NW_018189530.1:0-337 GCF_001263595.1 Phalaenopsis equestris
TCCTGATTTTACATCTTGTCCCTTACATGCTCATTGAGTATTTTCTTTTTGGTGTACACAGAGTTTCTTGGTTCTTGGTGGGAGCTGTGATAAGATTTAGTGGAGTCATGTTGATTTGTGATGGGGGCAAGAGCGAATTCAACAGGAATATAAAGCATATGAGTTTGAGATTTCTGAATTTTATCCCAAATCTAATATTCTAACTCTCCCATTGAATATTAGATTTGGGTTAGTAAGGTTGGTTTTTGAATAAGGTGACATCCATGGAGTTGTAAAATTTGTGTTTCTGAAGAGTAGCATTTATACCCTTTTTGTCTGAATAGTAGACCACAAAGAT
>NW_018189531.1:0-337 GCF_001263595.1 Phalaenopsis equestris
GGAGGAACTAGTGGAGGTATTTGTTAGCCTTCTTTTATTTCCACAATGTGTATAGAATCTGAAGTTAAATATGAGACATGGGAGGAAACTCTACCATCCCATAAGCCTATTGGAAAAACAAATTTGGATATTTATGGAAAACATACTAGTCCTAGATCTAGGAGTGGAGGTCCTGATATTCCTTCTACATGAACCTCTAAACCTTCCACTTCTGGTACTTCTTCACTAGATATTGAAATGGAGCAATTATTTATACAACAAGGAGATACTTGGGCATTACAAAATCAGGTGAAGAGTTTAGAAGCATACATGGACCATAACGAGGAATATATGCATA
>NW_018189532.1:0-337 GCF_001263595.1 Phalaenopsis equestris
AGGTCAATATCAAGCTGACAAATCACTTTCAACTCTATTTTGAGTTGGTGGGTTAACCCGAGCCTGAATTTAAATGTGTTAGTATTATTAACCTCGATCAAACCCGACAATTAATCAAATAAACTAGAATACGAATTTTTCAAATGGAGGTAATGTGGCTGGTAAATTTTTTGCATCTCCACTCCCACGTCAGCCTGACTTACAACCCTACCTACACTGCTAATTTGTGGAAAAAGTATAGGCCTCAGTACTCAGATATAAATTTAAACAGACTAAAGTTTAACCTTAAAACTAATTTTAAAATGGGCTAAAGATAAGTTTTAATGATCTTAAAACT
>NW_018189533.1:0-337 GCF_001263595.1 Phalaenopsis equestris
GGGAAAAACTCACATTTTCTTAGTTCTTCATTTGCAAGCTCTATATATATTTATCTTAAAAATGATTAAACACTATCCTCAATAGGTGGGATGTAATTTCTTCTTGCAAGGTCCAATGCATGCATACCAAAAACGCTAAATTGTCAATTATAGGTGAAATTGAGATAAGGAGTCTTGCGTCATGATATCTTCCTCATGGAAAATAGTTATTTCTCTTGCAAAAGTTGAATGTTGAATATGATAAGTTAAGCATGGGAGATTTTGTGAGTGACACGCTCATGATATATTGCATGCATTTAAATCATTCTATCAGACGACAAATGTGATCCCTTTGATC
>NW_018189534.1:0-337 GCF_001263595.1 Phalaenopsis equestris
CAAAATTTAACAGGCATGATAATGCTCGGTTTGGGCGTAGTGATGCCTGAATGTTACTGGGTGTAGTCACGCTCAATGATGGTGTGACCACACCCTTGAGCCACACCAACGATCACTGGACATTTTATGCGGATCCAGTAGTGAATCAACAAGCTATTTCACAGCTGGTGATTCATGAGAGCTTTAGCTACAAGAGTAATCACGATCGTTGATCCTAGAGACTCAACCCACGATCATCTAAAGGCAGTGGGTGGAAATGACTCCTGTGACCGTCTTTGTTGCTCATTGCCTATATAGGCCCTCATCAGCTTCACCACAAACCCTAGTTTACACCCCC
>NW_018189535.1:0-337 GCF_001263595.1 Phalaenopsis equestris
AAAAATTAGTTTAAATGTAAATGTTTAAAGAAGTGGGGAAAATATCAAACAACCCATAGAGAGTCTATTGGCTATAACCAATTGGCTATAACCACTAACTTCAAAAGCTGAACCAAAGCATTAAAAAAATTTTGTTTGATTTATTTTTTTGGTTATAACTAACTAGCGCACACCTCTAGAAAAAGTTTTAGGTTTATTTAGTTTCATATATTGTTATTTAAAAAAATATATGGGGCAAGACAACACGATGCTTCAAATTTGTCTATGTGGGTGACTATAATAGGAATTTGATAAGAAATTTTTTATTCTACAGATTAGATAATAATAATAATAATAA
>NW_018189536.1:0-337 GCF_001263595.1 Phalaenopsis equestris
AGATGGAGAATACTCACACTCAATTTTCTCATAAATCCTCCATTTTAGTTAGCCACTTGGCCTACGTTGATGATGCAATTATTTTTAATAATGCAAGCAAATCTGCTATTAAAGCTCTTATCAGGGCCCTTGATACCTTCCAAGATGCTTATGGCCTTTCCTTTTGTAAGGATAAGTGCACTTGTATTTTGGGAAGCATGCTAAAAAAATACTTAACTAATTGGTGTATTCATTATATTGGTTTTCAAGTTACCACTTTGCCCCTTATGTACTTGGGGGTGAACTTGATTAGGAGTCGTTGTAAGCAAGTTCAATTAGATGACATTGTGGTTAAGAT
>NW_018189537.1:0-337 GCF_001263595.1 Phalaenopsis equestris
AAATATCAATATCCTCTCATTTCACCGTGTTCTTCAAAATCCTCAATAAAGCCACCTTAAAATTGGCGATCATATATAAATATTCTTTTTGGCGTGTTTACATGCATAACACACAATTCATAGCTATTTACATAAGTGATACCTAAACTTTCATATTTACCTGCATAATATTCCAATCTTTAATATCATAACAAGAATAAGACTTTTTTACTTTTTAAAAGTAAAATATACCTTGCCATACATAGATTTAAAACAAAGGTGTTATGTATGTAGTCATGAAAGTTTTGAAGTGAGATATGCAAATACACAAAAATTGTGCGCTAAATATATGTAAATT
>NW_018189538.1:0-337 GCF_001263595.1 Phalaenopsis equestris
TTTTCCACGTAATAATTTCTGGAGTCGCCACTATTTGTTTATCTTTCATATATGTGTGTGTTGAATTCTCATACAATGTCAAGACTATAATTTGTCACTCTACCACGACAAATTTTTAAGCACGCATCAAATATGTTGATGTCAATGCCTCACCTCAATTATAATTTATACCCGCAGCCTTTATTTTCAGGTAATCGAGAGAAATTAAAGTTAATATTATTATTAATATTAATTTCAATATGTAATTAAAAATATTAAAATTTATTATTTAAAAAAATTATCTAGATGGTGTAATTATAAAAATATAAAAATTTAGGTGTTAGATATATAAATAAAT
>NW_018189539.1:0-337 GCF_001263595.1 Phalaenopsis equestris
CATATTTTCTGGCAAAATTTTGGAGATTAAAAATATAAGTAAATATGGGTGGGGTCAGCACCTAAGTAAAAATTTGGTCCCACTTAAAGTTTTCCCAACACCAATCATCCCTAAAATCAACATAAACCCTAAAAAAGTCAACTTAAACCCTAACATTTAGAATTCACTAAGATTCACCCAGGCAATTAGTGAACAACTAAACTCCTCAAAATAAAATCAAACTCAATTCAAAATATTAAGGTCAAAGATACTTTTCAAAAATTCCAAAATAAGGCCTGATAATAGTAGACTAATTTTATTACCCCGCTTCTCTGTGGGATCAATACTAGAGTTTTTA
>NW_018189540.1:0-337 GCF_001263595.1 Phalaenopsis equestris
GTAACATCTTATTTCAAAATAATAAAACAAACTAAATGCTAAGACAAATAATTATCAGTTTATTTTCACAAATTACTCAACATGCAATATTACTGGTCAGGTTTATTTTATTTTAAAGCTAATAAGGATTGAAAAGTTGATATGATTTACAAAGTAAACCTGAAAGAAATGTTGCAAGTTGAGAAATTTATTAAAAAAAAATGAGGATTACTTGTCTCAACATTGCACAACAATCAACACATCAACAATAATAAAGAACAAGTTTTTATCCAACTAAATGGGGTCGGATGCATGAATCTCTTTTCCTCATTGCGTCCTATTGAATGTCATGTTTTCA
>NW_018189541.1:0-337 GCF_001263595.1 Phalaenopsis equestris
TGATTTATTGCGGTGGATATTGAGCGAATATTTCCTTAAAAAATAATGGCAAAAGTATTTTCTTAGGCCTCTAAAGTGCTTGTAATTTGTAAAGGCTTTGAAATGGCTATAAATAAAATATATAATTTCAAGATGCCTTTTTTATATAAAATTTAAAATTTAAATTAGCAAAAAATTAAGAAAAATTATTCGAGAAAATATAAGTATTAACTCCCCTATTTTAGTTTTCATTTGTATTGTTTCAAAATTTAATTGTTTTAATTTGAGATATCATTAGAACAAATGTTAACAAAAAATTCAAAATTTTTGAATATATATATATATATATATATATATA
>NW_018189542.1:0-337 GCF_001263595.1 Phalaenopsis equestris
TTTGTAGTTAAGTTTCATTCTGATAGATCTGTAGCTCGTCTCAAAGCTCGATTGGCTGCTAAGGGTTATGCTCAAACTTGATTACTTGGGCATGTTCTCTTGGGTAGCTAAGTTGACTTCAATTCTCCTATTTTAATCCTTGGTCGCAATGAATAATTGACCCATGGATCAGTTTGATGTGAAGAATGTCTTTCTGCATAGTGATATGTTAGTAGAGGTTTACATGGAGCAGCCTCCTAGATTTGTTGCTCAGGGGGAGTCTGGGAAAGTATGTCGTCTTAGGTAGTCATTATATGGATTGAAGCAAAGTCCTCGGACATGATTTGAAATATTCAAC
>NW_018189543.1:0-337 GCF_001263595.1 Phalaenopsis equestris
CATATTATTTTATTTTCCATGTAGTCCTCTTTATTGAATCTTTGAAATGATTCAGAGATGATGAGGGACTAAAAAAAGAGAACATATGAGGAAATTAGATAAACAAATTAAAAAAGTGCATGAAGAACTATTGTAAGGTTGTTCTAATGCGATAGGTCAAGAATATATATCCAAAATAAGATTGAATCAAAACAACTTAAAATACATATCCACAAATAAAATAACATGCGTAAGCAAATCACATAACCAGAGAATCAAGTTTTATTCTTTGTTCTAGGGTCAAGAGGAACTCTCAAAGGAATGTTTCCCTTTTCTTAATTATATCTTGGAGGATACC
>NW_018189544.1:0-337 GCF_001263595.1 Phalaenopsis equestris
ATATATATGTAGATGTATAATTCATTTAATTTAAGACACATTCGTGCACATAGCTTAGTAAAATACCATTTTTGTTTAAAATATCAAAGTGCTATGTATGCAAATATAAAACTTAAGGATGAGATATGTAAATAGATAATAATTGTGGGTTACAACTTAATATTTCCCTGTATTAAATTTAATTAGTCAGATTTAATTACCTAAAAATGATTACGATTTTTATATACTATAGGCTATTCGAGCCATCCCTAAGCTAACATCTATAATAAATACTTTAAGAGAAAAATAATTTAAATTTGGTAGAAATTTGTCTAATTTTAAAATAATAATTTCTATG
>NW_018189545.1:0-337 GCF_001263595.1 Phalaenopsis equestris
TAGGAAAAGATATTTTTGTTATGTTGTATATATATACGTAAATGTTGTGACGAAATTAGATAGTGCACAAGTTAATCACTCTGATTGGACTAGAACTATAGACAACCTAAGAAAGCCAGGGGTAACTTCTTAAAAAAAAGCTAGGGGTAACTTCTTACCAAAAGTTGGCGAGCAATATCATTGGTCTTATCCCTCTCTGAAGGTCATTGAGGTAAGGAGAAACTATTCAAATATCCCATTCTTAGCACACATAAGCATTATTGTCATTGCCCTCGCCACCCATACCTCCAACTTACACAAGACCGATGATCCATATGTGACATTAAAATATTCCCAA
>NW_018189546.1:0-337 GCF_001263595.1 Phalaenopsis equestris
CCTCTGCACCTCATCATCAACTTTAAATGAATGAATGAATAGTAGCAAACACCTCATTATTATCCTTTTTATCCTCCCTATGTACGAAAATTTGAACAAAATTTGTTAGGCATCCAATTTATGCTCTAACGTTGTTTGATTATTCTCAAATTTAAGTTGATTGTTCTTCAATTCTTATGCTGTAACGAAAAATGTTTCAACTCTTTGTACGAAGGCATGTGTTAACGTGTAGTTGATTGTGCTTCCGTTTCCTGTCCTGTATTTTTACTTAATGGTGGTGCTCATTTTTTTAGAACTTTGATTGGAATGGGTAGAATCTTACAACAGACTTATAGTT
>NW_018189547.1:0-337 GCF_001263595.1 Phalaenopsis equestris
AAGAAGAAGAAGAAGAAGAAGAAGAAGAAGAAAAGTTAATCAATGATCAAATAGTCTATAATATTGGGTTGGGATCTCAGACATAGGACATAAGCAAAATTGAAATATATAGGGTAGATCCAATCCAATCAAAGATGAATGCTTGTAATTTCATTTCATTGCTCAAGGGGTACTGCAGTGACTATGATGAAGCAAAATTTTTAGTTGGAAATCTTATTAACTTTTAACCAAAATAAGTAATTAAAAGTTTTTAATATTTTGCTGACATATTTATATTGGTAGATCAAAAATAGAGTATGGCATGTGCTTTGTTCTGTCGTTAAATAAGTAAAAAAAA
>NW_018189548.1:0-337 GCF_001263595.1 Phalaenopsis equestris
ACATAGGAATTGGGTAGTTGGCCGGTATATTTCTCAATTAAAAGATATATATACTTACAGTGAGCATCAGAAATGTATCAACACAAATTTAGAGGAGGTCTAACGAACAAAGAGATAGGAAAGTACGTCCAAAGATGACCAATAGAAGCAAGACCAAAAGCACTATCACTTGAAGATGAAAGATCTAAATGACCAAGTATAGATCCTTAGTCAAGATTGGGCTCGCCTAATTCCTAGTTATTAACATAACTAGACATCACTCATTCTATTCCTATCTTTTTTTGACATAATTTGGGTGATCTATACATAAAAATTAATATTTAGGTGATTGATATAT
>NW_018189549.1:0-337 GCF_001263595.1 Phalaenopsis equestris
AAAGGGGTCAAATACAAACAATAAATTCTCATCTTGTATGTAAAAGCTCAAAATATAAATTCAAATAGAGATAAAAAAAATCTAGCAAGTGCATCAAAGCTAGCAATCCAAACATCAAAACAATCTCAGGAAAAAATCCACAAATCCAATTTAAACCTAGCACACATTGCGTAAATTAAAATTAAAAATAAAACAATCCAAACAACAACACATTGCGAAAAAAAAAACATTTTCTGTTTTAAAAAAAATCTCAAGAGGCATGGAGATATCTGTTTTTAAAAAAATATGAATCTTCTGTTTTCAAAAAAATAACCATTTTCTTTCCTATGCAAACTAG
>NW_018189550.1:0-337 GCF_001263595.1 Phalaenopsis equestris
GGGTTATTAATTTCTATTATGATGAATTTAGCAGCTCTGTGCAAGCACACACCACACACATATATTAATGATAAGAATTTTAAGTTTCTAGTTATATGTAAATGTGAATGAATTATGAAATGAAATCTATCAAGAATATTTACAGTGATTTAGTTAAACTAGTTCATCACCCACTAGGTATTAATTCCTACAAGTCAGGACGAGTTCTGATGAGAATTTATTTTGACCAAATTATTCGTATATATCACATCTTAACTGACACGTAAGGGGGGAGCAGTTGGGGTGTGACATGGTGTGCCACGACTTCAACAACAACAACAACAACAAAGCCTTAATC
>NW_018189551.1:0-337 GCF_001263595.1 Phalaenopsis equestris
ACAACTTCTCATATTATTTGGATATGTCTTTTAGTTGAATTGGCATATCTCTTGCTTGACCAACACCTGTATATTGTGATTTGCGACAATATTCGGCTATTGCTTTGCCTAATAAAACCAGTGTATCCTGCACAAATTAAGCATATTGAAGTTAACTATCATTTTATACGAGACCATATCAATTAAAATGATATCATTGTTCATCACATATTCGCTCAAGAACAAGTTACTGATGTATTCATCAAATTTCTCACCAATACAAAGCTTCAAGTTCTCTGCACCAAATTGACGCTTCCACATGAATCCTCAATTTGAGGGATGGTGATAACTGTTCTCG
>NW_018189552.1:0-337 GCF_001263595.1 Phalaenopsis equestris
GAAGCTTTGAACAGATCGTGGAATGGATCTTAGAGATATCTTAGCTGTGGAATTTGGGTGAATCAGTGGATAAGCTTATAGCCACATTTTTTCAGCGGTGCCACCAAATCTCGTCTCGCTTGGAGTGTAAGAATATTTTCCCGTTGTAACAACCCCGTCAAACATTCTGTCCAATTTCTCCTCAAACTCTAGTTCTAAACTGGAAAGTTTAACCTTCTTCGCTTCGGGCACCACCTGAAGAAAAACATTAAACCATTATACTAAAATAAATTATATGAAATAAATTATATTGAATGAAAAATTCCTTATCGCAAGCCTTTTGTCCACCACTCCTCTG
>NW_018189553.1:0-337 GCF_001263595.1 Phalaenopsis equestris
TTTTTTTAATTAAGTGTTTTAATTTAAGTATTTGAGTTAATATTTAGTTTAAGCTAACTCACAGCCTTGGATTAGGATTGGGTTTCAGTTCGACTCATGTCGGCCCAAAAATGACCTAATCTTAATCCCTAAAATGGTTTAACACAAACCTAACCCAAACCTAACCCAAACATGATCCAACCTAACCCTAACCATAGACCCGACCCAACATAGTTCAAACCCTAAACGGAACCAAACCTATGCCAACTCAGGTTAACCGGAACCAAACCTAGGCCAACCCAACTTAACCCGAGTCAACCCGAACCAAACCCATACCCGGGCCAACTCAAGTCAACCC
>NW_018189554.1:0-337 GCF_001263595.1 Phalaenopsis equestris
AATTTACACATTAGAGAAGAATTTATATTTTTCTGGTTTTTATATAATTTCTTATGATTATTTACATTCCAAATTGATAATTTTCAACACTAATTAAAATTATTAACCAAAACATCTTATATTTCCTTCAAGTAATTTTAAGAGGTTTATTTAGATTAGAGGACCCCTAAGAATAAATTTTGTAAATTTTTGAATTGTATTTTATGAATTTTTGATTGATTTTAGTGATTAAATAATTAGAAAAAATATTTTCATTTCAATAATAGATTTTTATATTTTTCATAAACCTTTCTAATCTCAAGGAACTCAGAGAAATTTATTTTATATTTTTCTTATT
>NW_018189555.1:0-337 GCF_001263595.1 Phalaenopsis equestris
TTCGATTAACTGAAATTGTTAAGGGAGTTTGAATAGTTGGGTGTTTACTCACGGGACTGAAAGTCCCAGTGTATTTCAAGCCAAGTTCTTGTTTGTAGCCTTGAACGGCTAAGCGTGCTTTGTACTTAGACATGGTTCCATCAGGTTGAAACTTCTGTACGTCCGCTAGCTGCCTTTTTGAACTGAAACTATCACTTAATTTGCCACTTCTCTAAATCCCATATATTTGCCCACATCCTGCTACCAAACACCACCTTAAGTTTTAGTGTTGAGGGCAAAACCAAGTGTTTCTGAAGTATTTGCATGCATGCCACACAAATCTTATGTATTTACATAT
>NW_018189556.1:0-337 GCF_001263595.1 Phalaenopsis equestris
ATGATATTTATTAAATTTTATATAATTTTAATTTAATTTGTTAAATTAAATAATTTAATAGATTAATTAAACAAACATTATGTCTAAGAAAAAACCACCATGAGGTTCAAACCCACGACCATAAAGTTAAAAGCATAATAATTTTT
Organism: Phalaenopsis equestris; assembly: GCF_001263595.1. Taxonomy (NCBI): domain Eukaryota; kingdom Viridiplantae; phylum Streptophyta; class Magnoliopsida; order Asparagales; family Orchidaceae; genus Phalaenopsis; species Phalaenopsis equestris. The sequence goes on from NW_018189556.1 coordinate 147, forward strand.
TTTAATAATAAAATAGTCACCTCAGCATGCGATTTTGCTTACTGGCGTGTCAAAGAAAAAATCACGTGTCAGCAGGAGATTTTCATGATGCGGCAAAAACGTCTGGTGATGTGACAATTTTATTTATTCAGAATATTTTATTTTTTTAGCAATTATTTAAAATAATAACTCTATAAAAAATATTATTTTTT
>NW_018189557.1:0-337 GCF_001263595.1 Phalaenopsis equestris
ACTATTTGATATTTTGATGCTCAGAGATAACCTAAAAATCAATCATTCCATGAAAAGATTGACGTTTAAGAAACATCATCAACAACCAAATTTATGAACATGGTCAACATTACTTAAGTAAGATGTTTACTTTATTATTTTAATTACTATCAGCAGTGATACATAGACTGTATTAAAGCGCATCAAAACTCAATATTTGTACACTTGATGATGCAAGATTTAGACAGACCAAATAGCATCAGCAGTTGTAAATTTATGGGTGCTTTAATGCATAATAAGCTAGTTTGATGGTTTGGACAGCTCCAATTCAAACATCTGGGCCAAAATACTTGCAGAA
>NW_018189558.1:0-337 GCF_001263595.1 Phalaenopsis equestris
AAAAAAAAAGAAAAAATGGGACAAATAAGAGAAAAAAAGTAAAATATTTTGTTCTCTTGTAGCAAGACATAACCTTCCTGCCTAGTCGTTATTTAATTATTGGCATGCAAGTATTATTGAAAAGCAATTTGATCGGCTCGACTTCTATGTACCTAATATTGTGTTGCGATGCGACAAGAAAGTTTTGTATTACTTGTAACTTTCTTGTCTTGGAAAGTATTCACACACTTTTCTTAGCTTGATTGCTTGGGCTGTTTTTGTAGCTCAAAGTTCATTAATCGCTCGAAGATTGTTCGATTTTCGGTTCAGATCGAGATTGGATCGAAATAAATGAGCC